>NW_017100143.1:2441622-2469498 GCF_001263275.1 Habropoda laboriosa
AATATGATGTATTTTCTTCAAAAACGTAATCATTTCCACTCCTCCAACAGAAAGAGTTAATTGTTAATGAATAAAGTGTTAGAAAGTGATTTTAGTTTTCGAGTTTTCGCACTAAATTTTTCGCAAACTTTTCACATTTGTACCATACCAGATACGCATGCACAGGAATTATGTATGCAATTGGCAATTAAATATACACGCATAATCTCTTTCTCAAAACTAAATTTTAAACTGCTATTCGTACTTCATTATTATCAGACATATTTAAAAAAAAAGTATCGCTCTATTAAAGTATATCAGTGATGAAATATTTAAACTGAAACATCAACTCAGTATCAACATATAAATATTATAAAAGTTTAGTATAGTATATCCAGAGATCTGTCCACTAGAAATAAGAAAACGCTCTGTCGAATCGAGATCACCACATTCAAACGATAACGAGCAGCTAAATTCTCCAGGGGTAGCACGGTCGTCGAATAAATCTGATTGACGTCGTATAATCGAAATTCCATAATCAATCAAAGGTAGACGAGATCCAGTAGGGAGAGTATCATAAAGTAATTTTGCCAGAGATTCCGCGGAACGTGATTTACACGATCGAAGGGAGCGGTTTGTATTTGGTATTCAAAGGCGGAAGAAAAGCAACGGAAGAGGATAGAGATGGAAAAAACAGAAAGGAAAATATAAAGCACCTAAGAAGGTGGCAGAATTCTCAGTTACCACCTACGGCTGCCTAAAATGGATCACTTTTTACCTCTATGCAGAGCCGGCGTTAGGGTGCTTGCCGCCCTTACGCAAGAATTTACATGGGTGCCCTAGATTGTGATTCGCACAAAAACATAGAACAGCACTGATGTGACTCATGACGATTATAAACAATATAGCTCGGCTTCTCGAAAGAACCGCTTGGTGAAAATTCAAAAATTCTCCCTTTGCACCCGAGGTGCGCCTGTCATCGGTGCCCTTGGCATCGAGGGCCTTGCATAGGCTCTTCAGTGCGTTCCGGCGGCCCTGCCTCTGTGACAAATCTACGGAATCTTACATCGAATTTCCCCTGTCTTGATGAAAGATGATGAAATGGCCAACTGAGAGATGATTAATGCTGTTTGTCTGGCGACTGTTGGGAAAATGATTAGAAGAATTACTAGAGCCCATGGCAGAAAGGAGAAGATTGTATCTACAGCTTTGGCCAGAAGTATTAAGCACGTTTGTTATTACAACTTACTGTGAAAACTATTTCTATTGTTCATCATCCTTTATCGGAAAGTTCAAAGGAATTTCGAAGCAGTTGGCAAGGTTTACAGTGGACCACAAAACAACCGAGCGATCCATAGTCTACATTTTGTGTTTCTTCGTTAAAGTCACAGTCTGCTGTTGGTACTCGCTGGTTAGTTTTGCTGTTAGTATTTTGAAAGTTAGAAAAGAGTGAAGTTAATTCCCTTTTTTTAAAAACAGGACAAAAATCAGAAAGAAATTGCTGTGATTGTCAAATGTTCATGCTGTACAATTTGAATAAAATATTGAGAAAATTAATAAAAACACGATTGTTTTCACATTTCAGTGGTTAAATTTCCTTCTAATAAAAAAATATTTTTAAATAATTCATATTTTATGGGGCGCCTGATACTTTTGGCCAAAGCTATTTGTATGACTAAAGTGTATGAGGAAATTGATGTTGTTTTTAAGTACTAAATAACGTTCAGTATTGAATAAGTGTAAAATTTATGTTACACAATGATAAATAATCGGAGTTGTTGAATAATAGCATAGTAACTAATATGCGAACGTACAAAGAAATTCTTCATATGTTCAGTTATAAAGTAATCTGCAGTGTAACGGCATATGTGCATGAGATCAATGAATATTAACGACTTTTTACAATCGCTCATAAATACAAACATTCGGAAGGGGATTAATTTTATTTCCCGCGTGGGAATGAATTCTTTCAGCCCCCGTATCAAAGGAAAAAAGCAATATTAATGCATAACTAAAGTACTAACTTTACTTATGATTTTTGCATCGTTTTATAGTATTAGGTCATCCCATAAGTTCGTGCCGAAAGCGAAAAATATTTTAATGAAAATCCAAGGAAATTTTATAACAACAACATAATGCCTTACAAAAAAAAAGTACGAGAAGGTACTTGTTTACGTCTTTTTTTCAATTTTAAGGTTTGTTGGAAATATTGATTTAAATTAGAAAATTCGACACTACTTATATCTTAATCATCAAAGTAATTTCTCCGTTCCAAGTGGTTTCATAGAACAGGTAAAATCAGTTTAGAAATCAAAGAATCGGTACAAATAATATCCACGGTTGAAGAGAAACGCGGAAAGCTCGTCTCTATCTTTGTTTCGTGTATTTACACGGAAGCTGGTGTAGAATCGGAACGCAGCTTCCAACTACGCGCGACATTTATACTTTATACACAACGGCAACATTTTCCGCGTGTAACGATCCATTTCACTATTTCCAGAAAGCGACAAACCGACGAGGCTGATTCAATGATTTGTCGCGGTCGCCACTCTTTGACCGATTTCCCAGGAACGTAATTTTATGAATGGGCGTTGGCGCGTACCGGGCAAAAGCACGACCGCGCTGAAATTGTTACGCGAATTTCATCCACGGAATGCACAGTGATACCTGACATTCGTTTCATTTCTGCTTGGCCCGCGTAAAACGGGAGACCGCGGCACAGACGAGCTGAAAAGTATTTACTGCAGCTTTCGAAGGCACGACACGGAGCTCGATCGCAATTTCAATTACTGGGATACTTGGAAGTTAGAATGACCGACGAATTAGGCGCCATGGAGCTCCATAAAATCGGTCGTAAAATTGACCTTTCTTTTTCTTTTTTTTTCTTCCTTTTCCTTTCTGGGGCAGGGGAGGGTGCGCGAAAAGGGGGGGATTTTTTGGAACGGCGCCAGATCGCGAGTCGAAAGAGCTCGCGAAACTAATGACAAGACGAACTCAAAACAACAGAGGCATTGCAGCCATTGAAACCTCCGGATCGCAGGTCCTTTCCGAAAGTCTGCTTAGGCTTTAAAACCCGCCACCGAACCACAAAGCGACAATTTTACGACATAATAAAACTTGGAAAACTGCGAACGTAAGAACTGATGCGTCGTTAATGGTCGAGGTTGACCCCCCCGGTATCGGCCTGAAAAGTTATGGATGTGTTCCACCCTGAAGTGTTGCCTCCAGTTTATTAGGGTAGTTCTAACTTCCGAAGCCGTATCGCGGATCATTTCTCGTCATGCGTGAATTTTGCCCGATTGAACGTTCTCCAACGCAGAATGCGAGTAAATTTGTGTATTTTGGAAAAGTAACTGGTATATTTTTCTGAAGCTGAAGTTTTCGCAATGGATGATGCAGAACCCCACTGGAAATTCGTGTATAAATATTCATGAGCTGTATGTTAAGTAGCAAAGCTTGTTGGTTGTATCGCGTGGTTAATTTCCTGTCAAGATCGTATTGATTAAGAACAAGCTGAAACTCTGCTGCCTGTTCATCTGATTTATATCATTTAATGAAAAATGTTGCGAGAGCACATTATCAATGAAGAGTGTAAGATTTATTACTATCTTCTCTACCAAGCATGCGAAGATTACATTTTTGATAGTCTGAACAGCCACGCCTATATCAAATGTGACCCCTTAATATTTGTTTTCTAGTTGCATGATTATACAGGGTGTCCCACTTTTTTCGGTCAAATTTTGTCGGTACGACCTATGGGTGTAAGAAAGAAAAAATGTCATATAAACATAGGTCGTTTGAAGCTTTATTAAAAAATTGTAAGAATAACGGTAACAATAATAAACAAGAAATAGGAAGGGAATGGTAACGGATGTGTTGTTATTATGATACAAAATAGGAATAGATCAGCGATATGTAGATCTAGTCTGTAATTTCTGCCAGTGCCATTCTTATCTTGCATTATCTCCTTGACTTATGATTTCTTGTACCGACTATGCATCCAAGCGTTAGTTATTTATTGTTTCACTATTATGTTTGTTAAGAAAAGCTAATGCATTAGAGATTAACTACTTTTGGCAATTCTCAATCTTATAAATTACAACGAAAGTTAGAATTAAAATTAATTTTTGTTAGTAATACAACTGTTTTTGTCGCATCTTGATCAAAATCCTGCCACGAGTCTGACTCGTAATTATAAGGCTAAAGGGCTATAGTAATCGCAAGTTCTTTACCATTCCCCTCGTACTTCCTATTTCTGTTATAACTTTTTAACGAAGTTTCAAACGACCTATGTTTATATAACATTTTTCTCTTACTTATACCCATAGAACATACTGGCAAAGTTTGGTCGGAAAAAACTGGGACACCCTGTATATTAATTTGGTGACTTTTATATAAGTACATATAGGGGAGAGCAGTGCAGTATCGGCCACTCGAAATTTTTGTACTATAACTTGGGCTAATGTTGGTAAAAATGAAATTTCAAAAAAGTAATTTGTAGTAGACTCTAAGCATTTGTACTATAACTTGGGCTAATGTTGGTAAAAGGGAACAATTCGTTTTTCTTAAATTTTCTCATAAAGATAAATAACTGGTAGAAATAAAAACGTTGCAATTTGCAGCGAACGAAAAATTGTCGTACAGTGCCGGCCAGCTACTTAGTTGGTAGATTTTAGGGTCTAAGTAATAAATAATGTTAGTAAAAGTCATTTAAAAATAGAATAGAACTTTTAAACAATTCGTTTTTCTTAAATTTTCTCATAAAGATAAATAACTGGTAGAAATAAAAACTTAGAATTTAAAAAAAAATAGAATTTTAGGGTCTAAGTAATAAATAATGTTAGTAAAAGTCATTTAAAAATAGAATAGAACTTTTATTTAGGCACGTCTGCAAATATCACAGGTAAAGTGATCGATGTTTTCTTGATCCGTACACTCCACGTGAGCCCAACCATTGCAGCTACGAAAAATAACTTTTGTCGTACGGAACACCGGCGTAAACGTTAAACGTCTTAGAACTCCGGTAATACTGAATATGTTCCTAAGGGCTATAATAGTCATTTGTTTTTCCGTCAATAGTGCAGTCAACTAACAGTATAAGATCTAGCTTTGGTACTGGACGACTCTCCCCTATGTATAACAACTACAATAGTTTTCTAAGTATGTCTGTAGGCTGAAGACGTGATCTATAGTACCAAAGCTAATTTCACTGAATAATTCAAATAATTTTCAGAAATTTTCACGAATAAAGGTATAAAGATAATAATTACTTCTAGACTTCTTTTATACATAATTCTTCTTTCTACGAACGTTTGACATCGAATCAATTTTTATCGCACATGTAAACGATGCGAAAGTACTTACAAACGGACATTTAGCGAATGATGCTTCGACAGTGTCACAAGTATCATATCGAAGAAGAAAAAAACAGATGACAGGTAGGTAAATAGCGGTGGAGACGAAGTAATAATAAGAAGATGATTAAGCAAACAGAAGAATGTTAAGAACCATCTTGCCTTCGCGTAACTCCTTTAATAATAAACTCGGCGGCAAACCGCCGTCAAACCGATTTTATTAAAAGTAGAACTGCACCGCTTCCAAAATAAATAGGAACCATTTATTTATTTAGAAGAAGAAACGGAAAGAGAAACACGGGGCAGAATAATGCAAGCGGTTAGAACCAATGGAAAGTGATCGTGAAAATTCTGAAATATTTTAACAATATACTATTCATTTTTAAACGAAGTGATTCAGAGAAAGGTTTCTAAAATTAAAAAGTCTAACAATCCTTGGAATATATAAGCAATTTAATTGTTGCGTGTGTATAGTTACGTTCAATTTAGAAAATTTTAGATCTTTTCAAACGAACAAAATTTTCAATGTTTCTAGAAAATGTGTATACCCCCTTTACAATAAATTATCAGTTATTATTACATACATAAAGCACGTTAAGTCGTGGTAGAAGCAAAAAACTCTAGATAATAATGCCAGGTATGAATATAGCAAAGAGCACAGTTTACGTATTAAAATGTCAGAAGCGGGATCATCTAAAAAAACGTAAAAAGGAAAATTACTGTCAACTAACATCTACGAGCTTATTTGCAAAGTTGAATAATCAATTTGTCCTTTCCATATTTCAAAACTCTATCCAGGGTCGTATTTACAGGGCCACATTTTAAAACCTCACAAATAACAATATAAAAGACAAGTATTATTTGCGGTTCGTGAGGCTCGATCAGACGATCGACCGGTGCCGTACCTCGAGCTTCTGCTCTATACCGGCTTTCGCGAAAAGGTGTTGGTTTCTCTACTTTCTGGGAACCCTTGCCAGGAGAACGCGCGCTTCGGTGGAGTGCGCGCCACTTGGAGAAACCCTGCTCCCACCATTTGGATCACAGAGCAAGTTGGACCTACCCTTTCGGGACGCAGCTCACTTAGCCGACCCTCCAGGCTGCGTGCAGCCCGGAGTGCCGTTACCAGCGGGGACCACGGGGAGGCGGAGCTGCGATCTTCCGTGCTTGGTCCCAGCAGGATGGCCTTGCCCCACCACGGCTCCATCTCTGGAGCTGTCTGCACTGGTGGACGTAGGTTGCAATATAAAATACAACTAGTGTGGGTCGTCCTTAGAAGGACTCAGGGTGCCTCAGCTTTGTAGCTTGTACCCCTATCAGACCAGGTTTCTACTTTCCATCGAAACCACCAACCGAAGAACAAGCCGGAGCCCGACTATGCTTGAACCCAAACTTGGCGGTAAGGATTTTTGCTGTTGGACTTTTACAATATCTAGACGCTAGTAAGGATGGAACTAACGTCTGTGTGAAATTTCAGCCCGACCAATATAAAAGACAGTCTTGTTATAGTTGCAAAATAAAATACTTGTTTTTAAATATTAAATTCATAATGTAAAAACAAGTGGCCGCTGAAAACGGAAACGCCAAATGTATTTAAGACTCGTAATGATGTTACGCCTAAGGCCTGCAAAAGTATAAATGCGCTCCTGGCTCTATCCTTCGCCTATGTGGAATCAATTGAATTAACGAGCAAATACACTCGTGTTCATAAGCAGTGAGACACTTATTGAATGCGAAGCCAAACCTAAACCGTCGTTGCAAAATTGTTAAGATCCTGAAAGAAGTGATTCAGTTTGCAGTTTCGTAGTACAACGAGTACATGTGATAAAATTTCTAAATGTCTACTTCCGTTTAAGTTGCCGCGGTAGAAATAAGATCCTGATAATGTGTCATTGATTACATCACACCGAACATTGTCGCGAAGTTGAGCTTGAAAATGAGTTTTGTTTGTAGGTCGTTGAACTTGCCTCGGCAGCCACTTTCATATGATACGAAAAGATTATAGCTACTCATAGTGTAGTCGTTGCACGAACACCGTTACAAATTTAAAAAATCTATTCGGACCATCGTATTGTGCGTAAAAAATAACGAAACTTCGTCCTCTTCTATTTTTCTCATAAATCAACTACCTACGAGAAAAACGCTGTAAACTAATAACGCGAACACCATGTATACATGGTGTCCCGTAACGCTGGGAGCACCCGGAAATGGGGGGTTGCTGGGGTGACCCTGAACAACTTTTTCCTTATTCAAAATGTAGTTTGAAGCTTCGTTTTCGAGTTATTAACGAAAAACACTGGCCAATCACAGCGCCCGTAGACTTCTCAGTTATCGATCGCTGTCGAAAAAATGTCACTTTGCACCGCTATTTTTATAAGGCTTAGCGAAATGGTTTTTTGCCGTCATTCCGACGTTTGTATAAATTTTTGAAAAAACTGCAATTAGTCGGAATCGCGAAGAAAGTAGCGAAGGTCGTTTTTACAACTTTTGTATCTGAGCTCGTAATGAAAATTTAAAAACTACGTCTTGTAGATCTATGTCAATGACACGCACGCTGAAAATTTCATCGAAATCGGTTAATGTTTCTATGAGCTACAAACTGTATATTTACCGATACAGGATACTAACTTGAGCGAAGAAATGTAATTTGTATCGTATAATACTTCGTGTACGAACATAATAAGTGTTATAATACTTACTGAAATAAGGCTACACCGGTATGAAAACAAAAAGGTCATTAATTTATCGTACAGAAATGAAGAAGAAAAAGGAAGCGAAGAGAAAAGGAAGGTGCAAAGTAGAAATACAACAGTATTGACTGAATTGAGGGCGGGAGGCGAAAATTCTAGTTTGCTGAGCTGCTTGGAAACGCGAAACTGTGTTCAGGTGCACGTAGCGCGGCACAAACAAACCCATTATTTTAAAATAATGTAAAATCTTATTTCCTCCGGTAACGAAAGTCGTTATGAAGAGAAATAGGTCGAGCTGGGATCCGCGCTTTTATTCCTATGCCGGATGAACAGGGAAAAAGAACTGGTCAAGGCGGGTCGAGCCGGCGCGTACAATAAAATACCGCAAATAGAAAATTGGAGTTCACCGGCAGACCTGAATGCAGCACCGATGAAATTAAAATGTTACGTCACCGGCTGTCTCGAGGATTACCACTCGTGAACGAGTATTTTAAGATCTTATTTAACATCCACCCACGTGCCACCCTCCTAGTCTTGTTGATAACGTGAGAAATACCAGCTGCTCTATAGAGAGAACGCTGCATAAAGAGGCCGGTTCCTTCCTTCCAATTTTTCCGTTCTTTTTCTTTCTCCCAACGAGCAATATCGTCCTCATCCGCAACGAGCGGTTTGATACCGTTGCGAGGATAATACCGCTCGGAGATTTTGTTCGAACCTATTTAAGAAGCGTGAAAATAAAGTTTATTACCGAACAATGAACAACCTTTAACTGTACCTACTTTCTTAATATTGTAGGCAAGAGTGATGAAGTTATATGACTTAATTAGCTTGACAAATTTTTTACGTGGATTGTGCTCTACTGAAATATGATTCTGTACACATAGCATTTATTTTCAGATTAGTTCCTACGAGGTAATATACTAAGAAACAAATTTTTATTGAACATTGACCAAAAGTTTGGAAACACTGTGCATTGAAAGTTACACAAGAACTTCCGAAAAAGAGTTAGCAATTTTAAGAAATTTTTAACGAATTTTTTATCGTTCAAATCAATCGAAATAAGGTAAATTGCTATCGATCTCCTCAACGTCAATTTCGAATCTACAAAGAATTACTAACAGATTCGATATTGATATAAATTGGCAGGTGATTCCCAATTTTGGTCGGTAGTGTAATTATTGTAGATTGTTCGTTACTGAAACGTGCATAGCTTCGAACCAGTTGAAATTAATTAAACTAGCGTATAGATATCTAGATTTATGCCTATTAAAAGGAATAAAAGTTATAAGATTTTCTTTTAATTTTTACCATTTCACGAGAATCTATACCATTTTAATGTTAGTGCAAATAGATAAGAATAGGCGGGAAATATTTGCCTATAAAATGCACACACAGGGAGAATCGTTACCACTCAAGAATTCAATATTTGAATATTGATAGCTGTTAAGTAAAATATGACTTGCTTCGTAAAAATTATTTGAACAAAATCGACACAGAAATACTCTGACAATGACAGTTTTTAATTTACTGGCAAGAAATCATTTTTTGCTTTTTTTTTTATTATGAAATAATAATTCTATTATTACAATTTTTATCCCGTACATCAGAAATAACAGAGAAATTGATTAGTTTCTATTCCTTCTTTATTTAATTGCAATCAAAAGGTGCTTAATCGTACGTCATATTAATTATTTCCAATAGTTTAATTTCGCAACGCTTATAACAATAATTCAAGTAAAGGACAGATTTATTAAAACGATATAATCAAATTTAACTAGAATTGAAATATTCTCTGTGCACTTGAACAGAAATAGCGAACGAATTAAAAAGAAAATTAAAAATCAACATGTCTTGTGATATTAACAAATTTAGCAATACAGTATGACACTTTTTCGTCAACGTTAACCGAAACCCCAGCGCTCCACCAAGAATATCCGATTTTTCAACGATTCTCCCTCATAGCTGGCGCAAATGGCTCATAAAATTCAACGACAGTGATGCACCACCATGGAAATCTTCCTAGGGAAGTTGCACGACCGTTCTCAGGTGATCATAAATAATTTCATTAAAAAAACATTCGATTGAAGTCGAAACCATCTGCGTAATCAGGAAGTAGAGATATAAATTCTTGGGGAGAGAGGAGGAGGAGAGAAGTCCGGTGTCAGCCCGAGCTTCTCGCGCAAAAGAATTATTTTGAAACGTTGGAAATGGATAGAGAGGTAGAAGAGGTGTGGAACTTGGATTCTTTCCCATCTCGTATAACAGTTATAATAGATGACGTGAGGAATCGGGGGTTGGTGCAATAGCACGGAAAATTCTCTTCTGTCCGCTGTATATGCGGCCACTTATCGTTGATCCCTCGCCACGGACAGAATAATGAGTTGAATTAATTAATTAATTTTTCTTTTGTACCATCTAACATCCACCGGCAGACCTTTCGGAATTCCTTTTCAAAATTCAAATAAAATTGCGAGAAGTGTAATACTCGGTTTGTTTGAAAAATTTGCGAGCTTTTGAATTTTCTAGGATTTGTATAAACTAAAAAAAAGAAATTAATCTTCCTCAGAACTTCTGTAATACTTTAACGCATTTGCCCCCTTCTCGAATTCATTAAAACCTATATTAATACCTCTTTTTCAGGATAACCTTTAACAAATATTAAGTTTATAACATATTTAGATAATGTAAGATAATATTTATATTATAAATATTACAAAATTATTAAAAAATACAAAAGTATGTCATTGCACTACTCAAAATAATTTAAACGATTGATATAAAATAACGAGTATTCTAAATAGAGCAAGCAACGTGTAAATAATTTACATTGTAAAAGTAAACCTGAGAGAAAATGCTTGAAATAATGTTTTGTAAGAAAAGGTTTAATTCTCAAGAAAATTGGCTTTCTAAAATTCTTAACAAAGTATAATTCTGTTTTTCTGTTTCCCCCTTAAGGAACACAGGATTTTTCTGCAGTTCATATAGCATTACCCAATGGATTTCTGAAAAATTCTCTAAAAACAGTCATCCAAAACAAAAGTTTCATTTTACATATTCAATCCACTGTTGCATATATTTTTTCACAATAGAGAATCACCCATTGTATCTAATTGCTTCTTAATTTATTATCAAACGTTAAGACCTCTTAACTTTAAACAATATACAATTTGTATACAATTTGATGATCTTTTCAAAGAAAGTAGTAAAACTAAATGTATCCAATAATACTACTTTTCATTAAATTCTTAATTTCTGCTCTTAAATAGAAAGTGAGCATTTCAAGAATATCGCTGATTTTCTTTAATTTCAACACAAGTCGCCTGTAATGTAAGATAAAGACATCATCAGAGTTTATAACATATCTAAATATAAAAAAGTAACAAAATTTATTATTTCTAACGTTTGAGGAACTTTGCCATCAAACTATTCAAATAGAAACTACGTTCTTCGAAGGCGCGGCGGTTTCCACCTATATTACATTTCTGTTTGCTTACGCGGATATGGTTTATGCGCCGTTTGAAATGGCGAGTTCGTTCGATACAGTATTTTACGGCATCAACTTTGTACCGACGAATTTATCGCTGATGCTTGAAGATTCCGGAGAAAATTTCTCATACGACCTCGGCCTTAAACCTGAATCACCATATGTGCATGCCACTGAAGAAAAAAGGTCCGACTGTTGCGCAAACAGATGGATAACAGTCCTGTAACGTCCTGTTACATTATCCCACGTTAAAAGAAACATTATTGTCTATGCGATTGAATATACTTGTTCTCTTCAACGAGCAATAGAAATTCCTTTGAACTTTGTACTCGTTCAATTTGCTTCAATAGTGTGATATGTTGTAATAGTACGCAGTGAAATATGTCAAGAAAAGTAACGCAGCTTAGCTCTTAACATTTTAATGTCGTATTACATTTAAACAAATTAGCAGTGTTGAAATCACTTTTTGTCTCATTTTCATGGAAATGTTTGACTATCAGAACTGGATCGGAAAATGGAAAAAAATTGTTCTGCTTGTAAACAATTTGTGCAACATTACTTTTTACGTGTGTGCGCAAGCACAACAGTGTGTATGTATACAAAATTGTGTTTAATCAACACTAAAGAAATACTTCAAATTATAAGGTACAAAGTAAAAACTAATTTCTGCGTCAAAGAAGGGTACAGAGAAGATGTAAATAGGATAATGCGATGTAAGAAAAGTGTGCTATACTTTTGCGTCAAATGTTCATTCCATCACCTTCAGCATCGAGATTCGTGTTATTTTCATTTCGTTATGCAATATTCCCAACCAAACTCCCCATTTACTGTTCGATAATTAATTACGTTTGTTCAATAAACATGTAAGGATCCCAGCTTGCAAATACCTGTTTTTAGAGTAAACATTAGAATTCATCTGCCTAATCACAAATCGACGAACACGACATACTCGTTTCGAGATATACAGGGTGGTCCACGCAACGTGTGCGCCGTTATAACTTCCAAAATATGCGTTGCACGAAAGAATGTTATACACAAAAGTTACATGGTTTAAAAGGGTACACTATGTAGCGCGTTAATTTTTTTCATAGGTGGAGGCGTTTCGGAGATATGAAGGTCAACTTTGCTTTTTTAAACAGAATACTATAGTTTTTATACCAAAATATGGTAGAGTATCGAATTGAAAGTAAAAAAGTGCTGACCGTTATTAGCCCTAAACCTAACAGCTACCGAGTAGTTTCACTTTATCACTTGAAAATTGTCTTCGCGTAATATCAAGTTTGGAGATTCAACCTTATCTGCACAGATATCGGCAGCCTTTCACAAACTTAACTCCCCGTTACAAAAAGAAACACGTTATGTCCGTAAACAAGTTATTGCCCAATTTACCATTCCCTTACACTCTCTTGTCCACGTAAGTACCAATCGGTGACTCGTGTCTCCCCATACGAAATACCCTATCGAACAAAATTTACCGGAATTCGATTACACGACCTCTCGCTTGTTTTAAAGAAAGGTTAGTAACTGTTTCGGGGAAAAAGGACGATTGACTTGATCGAACGGGGAGTGACTAACGAGTATACGGATCTCTCGATGACTTCTACGTGGCCACACCTGCGACTTTGTCTGCCGCCATATTTTACACCGAAGTCATTTCCATCGCCGTGAGAAAGTTCGTGGATCGCTTTCAACCCTGGCGCTCTCCCTTACCACCTCGCCCTTTCCTCTCTCGCTCACTCCCCCCTCCCCGTCGTCCACCACCCTCTCCCTGTCAGCTCACAGCGACCGTAAACAACTCCGTTTGCAATAATTTTTAAAGGAGCTCAGAATTAATATATTTTTGCAGAGCGCACGCCGGAATGGCTGGCCGGGTGCCGCGGTCGGGTATTGAACGCATAAATTACGCGGCTCGAGCCAAATTGCTGCGATTGAAGTGCTTTCTTGCTCCCTCCACGCCCCCTCCCACGCCATTCCCACCGCACTCTTTCTCCTTTTTCACTCCTTCGTCTCTCTCTCTCGCTCGCTCTCTCTCTGTCTCGTTCCCTTTCTCTCTCTCTCTCGTTCCCTCTCTCTCTGTGTCTCTCTCACTCTCTTTCTCTCTCTCTCTGTCTCTCTCTCTCGCTCTCTCGCTCTCGCTCGCTCTCTCGCCTTTCGCCGACAACTCAACCACGAAGAACCCCTTTCCATCGACACCCGCCCGTTCCACTTGCACGGAATCCAAACTCCACGCGATGGAATTAGTTGGTAGTTGTGATTTAGTTTTGGTTCAAACATTCTGCTCTTCTCAGCCCCTCTGTATTTTCCTTCCACGTTTCCTACCGCTTCCTAGTTCTCTCTTTGGCCCTCCCTTTTCGTCCAATGGCTCGGTTCTGCTTGTCTCTGTTGTTTCGACATCACCTCCCGAACTAGCCCCTTCGATGTTCTCTCTGAGGAATTTCGATTTTCGTCATGGCGATGGGTGTTCAATGATGGGGTTTGAGTTTGGTCACACTGACGCATAGATTCGACACTTGACTAAATATCCAACACAATCTTACAATTAGATCGTCCTGCGTCTGTTCATCCCGAAAAATAAACAGCGTAATTCTTTATTCGATTTGTGCACGGTGAAACGATAGAAATTAACCGTTTCGCGTATTGTTTTTTCCTTTAAGCGTTCTTTTATACATCTCGTATAATGTTCTACGCTTTGCTTCTTTTTCACTTTTCTTTAGTACAGTTTCTTTGTGTCTTTAGTGCAGTACTTTTTTCTTCTCTTTCCAAAAGGATTAAAATACAGAAATTTTATTGCAATTATTAATCATCGACGTATCCGCCTTTCCATGTACATGTATCTACCAATTTTTCGATATTTTCTAACACTGAAACCACCGGGCCGGGTCAAAAATGACCCATTAGCGACTTTCTAACGTGAATTTTTATGTAATTAAAACGTGATTGAAAAATTCGTTTCATATCGATGCAAATAGAAGTGTACATGCGGATAATAAAATTGGAATGTTATAAACGATAATACTTACCAGTATCGAACATTCATTTTTTCTGGAAAGTGGCTAATAGATCATTTTTTCGATTGTTCAGAATGGTCGCATTGCTTATGATATGAACTAATACTATGTGTACTGTATTGATCATTTAATATTTCCTATTTACGTTTACATTTCCTGCTATTTACTATGGCTTTCTTTTGTCCACAGAAAACTGGTATATATAGCCTTAATCTAGAGACACAAAAGTATAAGTATAATTTATTGGTAAGAATCAACTCGGCAAGGAATAAAAGTTTTTGCTACAATTCTTGACAAAGTATTGCCATGAACATATGTAGATGATAAGTTGGTTTGCCTTTTCAATTCAGAACAGTGATTTTTATCTATTACTCTATGTATGTATAGAACACTGTGTAGTATGGACACGAAATGGTACCTATTCGAAAATCATGAAAAATTCATTGTCAGTGTCTAATAAAAAATTAATGTAAAAATGTAGATTAATTTACCGAGTGGATTATAATTCATAATACATAGTAAAATGAATGTAATAAAGATGTCCTTATTTAAGAAATATATGTAAGGTAAAAAACGGTCAGGATAGCGGTGGTGAGCGGTGGAATAAAATATACACGAGGGCGGTTAAAGAGAGTGAATCCTTGTATTGTGAACTATGCTGCACGAGTGCTGATACAATTCTGTCTTTCCTGAAAAACTAGTCAAGAGGACCCCCTTGGCAATATGGCCTTCCTTAGCCTTGAGGCAGAACTATCCCTAGGAGGGGGAAACGCAGCAGAGGACTGCACATGGCAAATCAGGATATTCATTTCTCATCTCCTCCTGTAATATATGTACATATATATCAACAGAAATAGTTGCAGTGTGAAATATGCATTAATAGTTCATAACAAAATTTTTTTTAACGAATTATATTATATATACATAGGTATGTCATTATCTCTCTTTAGATAGCTTTCAAAATTTTTGATTAATAATCTATGGAATAAGTGAATCTAAGGAACAAATGATTAACTCTACTAACTACAACTTCTTTACATTGCTTTTGAAATGGCAATACAGTATAGAATAACATAATTTTAAAATGCAAATTAATTAAAATTTTTGTCACGTTCTCGTATTTCTAAACCTAAAATCATCACAAATGGTGGTACTTATTTTAACGACATAACATGGACTAAATTCAAACCCAGAGTAAAGTGCATTTTTGGAAAATGCAAACAGAACAGAAGGCCTAAATAATATTTCGAAGAAAAACTTTAGAATACTTTAACCCTTTGGCTACGGCAGATTTTTATGCGTAACGTGGGCGACTGACGGTACTTTTTTAACCACGGTTGCAAAATTTCTTATTTTGGCCGTATTGTTTTAAAATTCGATTGATTAAATCAAGGTGCCGTCGCGTAAAGGATAAAATTAAATGTTAAATTAAGATGCAAATGCACCAAAAGGCTTCAAAAGTACAGTGCGAGGAAATTTTCAAAGCGCCTATAGGCGCCAATAGTAACCAAAGGGTTGAAACGGAAAAATATGAAAATAGACAGGTGGCATGTTAAAAGCGACAACTTTTGAATTCCAGAAGTGTTTAATCCCGAAAATGCTTCAGATATAGTTTCGTTTGTTGGATATCCTAGTAATGCATTAGCAACATCGAAAGTGTTAAACTCATCGAGCAAGCGTCGACTCGAGGTTCGTTCAGAAAATTTATATCGTTACTCCAATTACATTCCGGCAGAAGTGGAAACCTTCGAATCGTGACCTTTTCTCGCGTACACTACGAGATGACAGAAAATGGACGAATCGAATCAACGAATCGGAGAGGCGAAAGAGTCTAGGACCGCTTTGAAGTGCATCGGTCCTCTTCGACCACTGGGAGTGCCAATTCTGATAGAAGTGCCGGAAATTGCGTCACGGTGGCTAACGTTCTTCATGGTTTCTGCATATTAGCGCTCTCGCCCCTCTTTTTCCTTATTTCTCATTTTTTCTCTTTCTCTCTTTTCTTTCTTTTTTATTTCGTTTACTTCAAACTTCAGTTCTGCTAATTTCAAATATGAACATCGATTCGCGATACGGCTAGCGACGGAAAACATTCTTTTGAGTAATATCTGTAATTACTTATCGCATCCTCGTTCATCTATTAACAACGTTTTGTTTGTCGATGTCTTCTCTGTGATAAAATAAGTGTTAAGTTTTTTACATATACCTATGTAAATATTTGTATATAAATATAAGTAACTGATATTCCTTGTAATATGGTATTTCTTAGAGTGGATAGCCAAGTAACTTACTTTTTTCCTCGTTTGGTTTACTAAACATTATCGTCTGTGTTCTCTTTTAAGTTCAGTTCGTCTTTCTTTGTAAAAGAAAGCTTTTCCTCAATGCAATACAGCAATGTCTCTACAAGTGTCAGTCAGTTTGGATTCTACAAGTGTCAGTATAGATGGTCCTACGCCTAAGTCTGCGTCATTGCTGCACCTATGTTATCTCGTTCCCAGTCAGTCAAGCGTGTAACGCTACACCACTCGGTTTCTTTTACAAGATTTCACGGCTCGACAATTCATAATAGAAAAATAGCATGTTAACCATTTTTTAGCATGTTGGTAAGATTTTTCTGATAAAAATGAGATCAAACACGATATAATTTGAACAACATTTACTTATTAGTACTTATTGAGTAATTAATTTAATGTCGGCCTACCTCCACGGAAAAAAAAATGTAGGGCCGATTCTACAAGTGTCAGTCAAATGTAGGGCCGATTCTACAAGTGTCAGTCAAATGTAGGGCCGATTCTACAAGTGTCAGTCAAACGGCAGACCAATTCTCCAACTAGCAGTCAAACGGTAGGCCGACTCTATGTAATGTAATACAGGGCGTCTGTTTTATCTCAATACAGTGAAATATCTGGCGTGACAGTGAACGTGTTAATAAGTAAATGTTGTTCAAATTATGTCGTGTTTGATGTCATTTTCATCAGAAAAATCTCATCAATGTGTTAAGAAAAATTTCGGGATAAAAAAACGTAAAATTTAAAAAGTTGGTATTTAAATCGCTTGGTTGCCTCGACTCACGTTTCATCCTATCTTTTATTCGCTGTCCTTGTCTACGTTCGGCAAACTACAAAGGCGGGCGCGAGGCTCGAAAACGTAGCCCTGACTCTACAAGTGTCAGGTTTAGGTTCCTTGTGGACTGACACTTGTGGAGACATTACTGTATTTTGAGTTTGTCTATAATAGACTTCAGTCATCTTATTCGGATATTTTTAATTCGTTCATATCTTTATAGGAATAGATCTGTAGCTAAATTTTCAATAATACACAATGGAATAATTTAAAAGTGATTCTTATGTATACCTCGACTCACGTTTCATCCTATCTTTTATTCGTTGTCCTTGTCTACGTTCGGCAAACTACAAAGGCGGGCGCGAGGCTCGAAAACGTAGTCCCTGACTCTACAAGTGTCAGGTTTAGCTTCCTTATATTTTTCTTTCTTGAAGCTCTATTTGCTCATTGAAGAAAATAAATTATAAAATAATATCAGTGAAATAAATTCTTCGACCCATCTACTTTTCCTTCAAACTTATATTTCTGCTTTCCTCGAAGAAACTCGTAGATTTGCCGGAAAATATCACAAATGAAATTCGCACGTAAATGTTAGAAAAGTTCTCTGGAATCTAGGTGTGAAGTGAATTCGTTTCATTATTCGCGTATCTGCAAATCGTAAGAAAATTCTTCACGAAGACATTTCTTCTCTGTTATTCAGAAAATTGGAATGAAAATTCAAACATTCAAATTGATTTTCGTGTGAAAGATGTGAAACGCAAGTTCACTTCCGTCGTTAAGAACAGAATTGAAGTACCGATACAATCATGAGCCATGCCTATTACCCGGCAACTCTTTTTAGTCCAAGCAAATCTAGCGTATTTAACAACAGAGCCACGAGGGGATTGCCAGTGTCGATTGACAATGTCAATGGTTGTGCGTCGTTGAAACTTCCATTAACCGAACCCTAACTCGCCTTTTACCTCGAAAAATTCGCAAATCAATAGGAAACACGCCGTTCGCCGGAGCGATTTACACGTTCAAACTGTTCAAACACTATTGCCTCGTGAATTGTGAAAACTTTTTTTATAAGTTAAAAGTTCATGGTAAAACAGATGCTTTTGTGTAACGAATTAATTGTCACATTTTTTTCTTTTTGCTTTTCAGAAAGTATTCAAAATAATATTAGTAAGTGACAAAAAAGTGGGGGAAAGTATAAATAATAGAAAAAATCAAAGTGGTACATACATGTATAGTAATGAAGCAAGGAATGAGTATAATAATATTGTATTTGTTTAGAAATATTTCTAAGGGGAAAATTATAGTTTCATAAAAATGACGTTCTTATAGTGAGTGGTTTCGTTTCATTAAACACTTATATAAATTATGCTGGACGTTAATATATTTTGTCTAAAAATAATTCCACAACTTCGGTTGAAATTCATTTTTGTACACACATGCACGCAGATATGTGCCCGATCGTTCATTTTACAGAGTATCTCTCTGATAATGATAGTAGGTATATCAAAAAACGAAAATTTTGTACAAAATTATATTCATTTTCCTCTGTTCATTACGCTCTGATTTGTTGTTTGAAAAAGATATTCTCTCCCTGTACGTTCATTCATTTCATTATTTAAGCAAATTATTTATGGAAAAATGTAACGCTTACATTTTTCTTAATTTGATATGCCATATAAGATCAATTTTGTTTATTTTTAATTATTCTCTAGCCGTATAGAAAGAAGTTTCCCATTAATAATAATGCTGTGACTTACGTTTTCTGCCGTAATAAAAATGATAACGCAGTATGGAAAGTGAAAGAAAATTGCACTTATTGGACGATTAGCTGTGCACGTGTGAGACACGGGCATGAACGTTAAGGTGTTAATCATAGTTTGTGACTTATTATTTCTATAATATTTGTATTAGATAGATATTAGAAAATTATTCATTTTGCCTAAATAACTAATCGATATAACATAAAAAGTGCTTCGTGAAAAGTATCATTTAATTCGGAAAATTTAATTTTATAAAACACCTGACATACACAACATTCAAAATTAAACTAAGCACAAACGAATTTATTACAATTAAAATGTTACCACAAACACATTAAAGCATAAATTTAAATTTATTACCATATTTTCGATATTTAACGTTTGCATTCTGTAACGCACAAATATAGAAAAAAATATTCGAATCTGGAGTTTACGTTTCAGCATTTGCTTTACAAATTTAACTCACGTATAACTTGGAAACACGTAATTATACTTTACAAATTTTGCGATGGAAAATTTGCAAAAAATGTTACTCTATTCCACACGAATCAGAAGTCAATTAATCAACATGGACACAAAAACAGCGAGAGGCCTGGAAAGGCTTGATTTACCGAAGCATTAAGAATTGAATCGCCAACACTGAAACGTTTCCTTTTCTGAAAGAACGAGACAGGTCCCCGAGAATACAGGGTGAAATTTATTTCCGCGTATGCTGGCGATATGCGTTTTCCGAATTGAAGAATTAATGGACAGCAAAGCGTTGAACAAGAAATTGAACCTTTATTTATCACTCACGGAGTTTTGATCGAATCGGCTCCTCGGCGGACGCGAATGATTGATTGGAAATCCGGAAACTTTGAAACAATCTCTCAAGGAGACGCTCGGTCAAACAAAAAGGAAGATGAATGGAATTTTGCTTGCATTCTACGAAACTGCTGAGAATGAGATAAACAGTTTCGTGGTTGAAAAATTTACTATCGCGGTGTCACCGTCAGATGCGAATATTTTTAATCAAATCCAATAGACCTTTATCATAGTTTCAAATAACGACAGCAATTCAGCCTGAAAAACAACTTCTGTTGACTATATACACTACCGGCCACTGAGCATTGCAATTTACACAAAAATTCCCAGAAAAAAGTCAGCGACTTTGAGAATTAATTCGTTCGAATCAATTGATACGAGATAAACTGATAAATGTAGAATTGAGATAAACTTCAAGTCTATAAAAAGTTAGCAGAAGATTTAATATTGATGAAAAGTGGGAGGTGATTCCAAACTTTTGGCCGGCAGTGTATGTAGCTGTATAATTTTAACTGTTCGTATAACAATATACTCTCTATTTGTTTAACCCTCGAACACCCGACGCTTCTACCCACCGTGACTGGGTCAGTATAGACCCGCATCTACCTTTCTCTCTTTTTTCACAGTAATTAATAGTTCGAAATCTAAATATCGGTTCTCTCAATAATACAAATAAACAACAAAATAGAAAAAAAAATGTGAGCAAAGCATGAATGAACAGTATTTACATTTTACAATATGTACATAATAAATCAGTCTCTTGAAGGACTCTTGAACACATGAGTGAAAAGAAACCCAGGCACGGCTGCCTGAGGTTTCCTCGGGACAAAGTTACACTATTTCAAGGGGCACGTGTAATATCGTGGAAACGGTTTTTCCTCAAGGTTCTTTTTTTTCACGAAATTTCAAGGTCATCGCTATTTTTGTAAACGGAACCCTATATATTTTTTCAATATCCTTGCAGAGAGTGAAATAACAAATTCAACGAACTCAATGACCGTACCATCCCCTTCGTTCAATTTCGAGATGTTTGCGTCTGCAGGTAATTAAAATTTCCTAAGGATTCACGCGGTACACATTCGTATCCAATCATAAGTCTTACCTGTTATTGGAAGCGGTAACAGAAGATACTTTTACAACTCATTGTGAATTTCGTTGTGCCATTTGCTGCTACGCATAATTGGAATCTCTTGATCAATTCTTCATGCGCTCCTTCTATTTCCTGCGATGTTACGGATGCACATGCAGCTGCAATCTTCTCCTTCGTATTGTCTTGTTGGTTTCGCACGATAAACCATACCTTCTAGTTTACCCCACAGATAAGGTCAGGGGAACGAGCTGGCCACAGTTCCTCGTCGTTCGATCCAACGTCCTTTAAACATCCTGTCTAACACTGTCCTTGCACACGTCGAACAATGTGGTGGGCAACCATCGTGTAATGTTCACGTTCGAATGCAAACGTGTGACTCCGATGTTCTTGAGGAAATTTTAATTATCTTTGGACGCAAGCATCTCGAAATTGAACGAAGGGGATGGTACGGTCATTGAGTTCGTTGAGTTTGTTCTTTCACTCTCTACAGGGATATTGGAAAGAAATATAGGTGTGCTTGAAATATGGTAAAAGAGTGACATTGAGGAAAAACCTTTTTCCACGTAACATTGTCCTGAGAAGTTTTTTCATACAACAACAAATCCCATTTAGCTGTGCCACCCATAAAGTGTGTGCACCGAAATACAAATTTTTTGAAACGAATACAAGATTGAAATAAATAGAATGTTCAATTTAATATGAGTAAATGCAATGCTGCTGTGATGGTGTGCTATTTATTCAAACAATGTTAATATATGAATAGTGAATTGTATTTGCAAAAATAGACATTGATGTCTAACTGCTTCCATATTTTTTATCCAATGCTGTATGAAAAATACATTAGCATTTTGTTAAATGCACTTTCGTTCAAGTATATTAATATCACGTTTCGTTTGCACATAGGGTATAAGAAAGTTCGCATTCGAATAAATATCTTTTAGAAGCAGTAAATTGTATATGTTATATACATATGTATTATAAGAATATTCTCAGAAATCTATTTATCTGTCGTACAAATTTATCGTATAAGTTGATGTGTAAATCAGTTTGCAAATTTCCGTGAAACATTGTACACGAGTGCAAGGATAATATTGTTCAGATGTCGAGGAAAATTCTACGAATAGAACGAACGTCGAATTTTTATTATTTATACAGCTTTTATCGTGAAACAGTGTACAATGTAGGTGTATTTACTGCGTGATATAAAGCCTACGTTAAGGAGGCAGGAATTACGTTGAGAATTACATTCGCGCAATCTCCGCGATCGTCGAGCCTGATTTGTTTCGTTTAAGCGTCAATTAGCCGCCACGTGAAGTCGTACACAACTTACCCGCAGAAGTAACCGTTATTCAACAACTGAAATTTACGTGCGTTTACTCTTCGATTAAAACAAACGTCCGTCAAGTGCAACTTCTCGAGCTCCTTGTAAAGCTCGAGGGAAGTATCCACTTCGTAAAATCCCCACTGCGCAATCCCAATAATGTGAGAATCCTCGTAGACAGTCAAATTTTGAGAAACGAGAACTAAAGGCAAATGCGAGAGAAGAGGCAAGAAAATTAGACCGTGTCGCGTTATATTTATCGAAGAGTTCTCCGTTTGTCCGTTCGGTGAATCGCGGTGAAAATCGGTTGGTGCGCGATTCAGGAGTGGTTTTCGAGAGCGATGCACGATCCATGAATTGCACTGTGTCAATTATATTTAGCACTTCGCCATGTGATCTCTTCCACTGACTCACTGCCATCGGACGGAACGCTTCGCGAACAGAGTGAAACGAGCAGAACGAGCGAACCGCACATCGGAAACAGAAGCGTGTGTACATCGGCTCCTCGGTAGAGCCTGCAATAATGCCTCGTTTGTCAGTGACTCACTAAATGCACGATATACGCACATGTAAGTATGTCCGTGTACACTGCCTGACGCATGTAGGACGATACCGATACAAAGTGGACGAGATTCGAGCGAGAATCTTGCCCGTATGTTGAACCGCGTCATTCATTAACGAGATTCCCCCTTTACAATTAGTTTCTCTGCGTCCTGTTATCGGTATTCGTTCTCTCTGTTCGTTATTTACGATCTTCGACCAATTGGTAGCCCTGTAATTATCGAATATTCTTTACACTTTTTCAAGCTATTAGGTCGTCCCGTAAGTTCGTTCCGACTAGCGAGAAATATTTTAATGAAAATCCAAGGAAATACTGCAGCGACGACATAATGGTCTTACTGAAATAAAATAGACAAAAGTGGAATGAGAAGGCGTTCACGGTTTTCTCTTTATCAAATTTAAAGGTTCGTTGAAAATATTGGTCTGAATTGTAAAATCCGACACGAACTTATGTTCTTTCTATAGTTCCAGAATATTGTGTATTCATATTGTTAATAATGTATGGACGATTTTTTATGTAGCGAAAGAGAACGTTGAGTGAAACGTAAGTGAAGCTATTTATGTGAAAAATTTGGGGAAATAAGGAAATGAAACGTTTCGAACAATTAGCTTATTAAAGCTCGATAGTGGCGAGAGAATAACAAATTTTCCAGATACGGATTGGAATGGATTACAATAAGTAATATAGTGTTTAAAAATGTCGGAATAATAGTGTAACTAGTACACATCCTTTCTCTCAAGTAGATTCGATAGATTTTGCAATAGAAAATTCGATAGAAGTGCAATCAGCAATACTCTGATGTACAAGTAAATACTAAAATGTTCTGTTATACTGTTATACTGTCGAAGTCACTTTTATGCAATTGTACGTGCTGAAAGGTATAAATAACATACAAGAATGCTCTTAAATATGGAACAAACTATCCATTTTTGCTATTATAAAAAATAAATTCTTATCGAACGTTATAAAATCTGAATATTTGCATAAACCTAGATGATTCGTATAATTTTATTAAAGTAGGCTAAATTAAACAATGTACGATTGTACTTTTAACATTTTTAATTAGAACAAACTAACAACTTATTGTTGCATAAATATGTCCAATTATTTTTATAGAAGATTTACTTACCATTATTTAAAATAACGTATTATTAAAAATATTTGCGGATAATATGAAAGAATCATCTTTACGTAATAATGAAGTTAATCTCCCATCTAAAATTCCTTCTGGCATCAGCTTACCTTTTCAAAAATTGTTTCATTATAATTGTGCCGGTGATTATGAAAGTGGTCTAAGTAAAAAATCTAAAAGAATGGAATTTATCACTTATTTTGTGTTGCGTCGATCTTTTCACAGAGAAGAGTTTTATAAATGAGAGCGAGTATTTTGTAAAATATTTTATTACACAATGAAGAAATATTTTTTAACGCACCCGAAAGGAAAATTCTAAATATCTCGGAACAAAAAATATACGACAGGCCACTTTCGTAATCACCGGCACAATTATAAGTGATCGTCGAACAAATCTTACCACCGTTAAGTAATTCGTACTTAAATTCTTATTATCACCGTTGCAACAAAAAAACGTAAAGTTGTAAGCATCGAAGAAGAAAAGGTCTAACTGCTTAGTAGAAAAATTGATAAAAATAAAGCTGAGCTTATCGTATACGTAATAAACGTAAAAACGCGAAACGTCACAAGTTGATGTAAGTACTATACGTGCATGTGTTCGAGACCGCGCATCTAACAAAACGAGACAGCGTATGACGGTGACGTGTTTGATGTCTGGCTTCTACGTGGTAGAAGATACATCACACAAGTGTCAGTTGCAGCAACCAAGCAATGGAATGACGCGATTGTGACGATACTGTTGTTACTTGGGTGTCGGTGAAACTTTTTATTACTAATTGATACATCGTTACTCACGGCTTGATTTATGCACGCGTTATGCAAGCTAATGTGCGATTCAGCTGACTTCAGAATACCTACAGCTTCCAAGGATGAAACTATCCTACGTATAAAGCGAGTATAAAGTGTATAGTCGGTGGAACCGATGTAGCGAGGTCGTAAAATCAGTAGGTGTCAAAGTAGTACTTACCAGTGGTGCGTTGTAGCTTCATGAGGCCCGGGGCAAATTTGAATTTGGGGGCCCCATGTACAGTGAATGAGTGGAGGCCCCGGGCAATTGCCCCTTTTGCCCATAGGATAACGCGCCACTGGTACTTACTCAGGAAGCTCAGGAGTTTGTCCCCGGGGCAGCACAGAGATGGATACTTCGCTCGCACCTCCCGAATCTTCCGCGACGCGGTGCTTGTTAAGGCATATCCTGCAGCCGGATCTATGGCAGCGAGTCAAGTGGTCGCCGTCGCAGGCAAATATCGCTTTCTCAAAACACCACAGGTGTTTATTGCGTTGCCTGCGACACTTAGTCCCTAGGACCAGACCCTGCCATAAATCCTGGAGTCTCCGAAGGGAAACTTTTGCCAACGTCGATGGGCCACTTGACTTTAACAAAGCCTAGAAAGGCGGAGATTCCACAGGATTTCCACGCATCCGTCCACCGAACACCTTCTCCGGTCGTTGTTTACACCACCCTAAGATAACGCGCTAAGGGCGAAATGGAGGGAGGTTGCGATGCACCGGAGTAAACTGATTGGTGATTTAGAAAAGGAAAAATCACCAATCAGGGTGTTTTTAGGAAATTAGGAGTCTTCGTCGAGGGAAACCGCAGAGACTCCGGCAGAAACACTTGGCCTCTCGCAAGAAACACTTGGCCACTCGCGAGAGAAACACCTCTCACTTCGCAATAGAATTTATATCTTGAATTAGTTGTCGAAAATAGAACATAAAATAAAAACTTAGTGTTTCAATCAAGAAACTGGTCCTTCGAAGCCTTAGAACATTAGTCGGCACACACGTGCAAGCTCCTAACAGTGCTATATGATTCGAATCGTCGATGATATCGCGTTCGGCCAATAATAACAATAGGTGTGCTCTATTTCTGTGATTGTGATAGAGAAGATGGGCTTATGGGAATATGACTCAATCAGACCCGCATTCCTTCCAGACGCAAACTCCCGAGCTCCACACAGTAGTTACACGTAATCTGTGCACCAAAACAGGAATTCGAGGGAGATGAAGAGCTCGAGCATTGCTCAGGGCCATTCGACGTCAACTCGAAATTGCTTCTTCCATTGCAGTATGCATATGTACTTAACAAATTTGTCTGCGCCTTAATCGTTGACAGCTGCAGGTTAGTTTTTACCAATACGGAAATTACTATTGGACAGGAGGCGACGAATGTTTAGTCTATCTTATAGTATATCTTAACCCTTTGCGCTCCAATGGCGCCATTACAGCGACACGCGTAATTACTTTGGAGAACTTGAAAATGTAAAATTCAGGTTTCTCTATATTCTTGAAACAATGGAAATTAAAATGAGAAGTAGAAATAAATAAATTCATAAACAATATAAACATTCCTTTTCCAAAATGAAACTTAGGGTTTTCGAAAGTTACACTGCAAAAGTATACTAGAGTTGCTGATTAAATCTATCAACAGCTTGGAGTACAAAGGGTTAAATGAAAGATTGTAGGCAGAAATTTTAAATATCGATTTACAAATAACGATATTTTCGCTTAAGGTCGCCCATTTACGAATTCGCTATAGCTCTTCCACCAAATATACTAAATGACATCACCAATGCTGCTAAACAGCTGAATATCACAAACTACTACCAGAATCGTCAGTCTATCAAGTTTAAGTATTTTGTATAAAAGCACGTCTGGGACGACACGTTTCTTTCGTAAACGCAAAAATTTTCTGATACATTATTAGTATTGCACATTATCAACAATACACATTACACTTAACTTAAAACTATTTCTAAACACATTTGCAAAAAAAATACTGTCACGCTGCGCAATATTATAAAATTCTTTTATACAGAATGGACCAAATAAACTGTTACAAACTGTTTTCTCAGGAACCACTGCAGCAGATATCGACTTCATTTTTCTTTTAAATTAAATGGGACGAGGAGGGGGGGCTAATCTTTTAGAGTGCAAGAAATTTTATAGGGATAACTGCTAGGGGGACAAACGGAGCCCCCTCATTTTTTTTTTTTTTTAATGGAAGGGGGTATTAATTTTCTGTTATTCGGATAACGTTTAACGAGCTGAATAACATTTACTTGAAGCATATTTTTTTTATTCTGCACAGTTATGGCGAAAAATAGTTTTTTTAAAAAGGAAACTTCAGGCAAGCGAAAAGAGGAAAAAGAAGGCGAAAAATATCAAAATAAACATATTCTAGGGTGAGCTTAGGGGAGGCTTATTAAGTCGTTAACGCTTATTAAACGTTAGTGGAGAAACCTGTGCACAAACAGTACGTACTCTTATTTTCATATATTCCTTTGTTGCAGGAACAATTGCCATTGCTTTATGTTTTATGTAACCCCATACAAAGAAATCTAATGACGTCTAATCTGCGTGAAAGACTTGGAAATTATTGGAACTGTTGTTCATCTCTCTAAAAAATCTAAATAGAGATAACATTGTTAACAAAGTGTTCCAAGATATCATGTTCCCATTACCAAGCAAGTATCTAGAAGAGCATGTTCGTAAACAGAATCGAAATAGCTTCGAATACGTATCCCTAAACGTACACTGTATCGATTTTCATTTTTCACTGTAACTCTTTAGCCATGCAGAATAAAGTAAAAGATAAGAGTTATCCGAATAACAAAAAATTAATACCTCCTTCC
>NW_017100143.1:2469677-2480617 GCF_001263275.1 Habropoda laboriosa
AAAAATTTGTTGCACTCTAAAAGATTAACCCTCCCCTATCCCATTTAATTTAAAAGAAAAATGAAGTCAATATCTGCAGTGGTTTCTCAGAAACCTGCTTGTAACGTTTTATTCGGTCCATCTTGTACATACTTACATTGTGTAACCCTTAATACGTTACCTTGAGCTCGCAAAGTATTGTTATCAACTAACTAAACATTGAGGTTGAATTGCGAGGCTATTCCATATCATATACATGTAATACAAACGTCATCGTTGAAGCTGAATGAAACAGAAGTTTGGCATACGACGGAAGAAAATAAGTGTCGTTCAAAATAAACAAGTTTAAACAACACAATAGAAAAATAACAAGCGTTGTATGCAAACAGAGTTAACGAAGAAATATTGGCCTATGGCAAAATTCGCCTGTTCGAGAAATAAGGAAGAAAACGAAACTACAGTAGGAGTATAGAATACACAGGTACGATCGATAGACGGAACGATACAAAGGGAAATTTTGCAACAAATGGCATATTTGAAAAATGAAACATTGTAAATCACAGAGCAAAATATAAATTGTGTTGGAAACACTTCGAGCCGAAAACAGAGAGAATGGTCAAGTTTCCGCAAAACGAACTGTATTCACTACAGAAATATGGTCGTGTTGTATTATACAAACGTCGATCGCCAAGTAACACGTCCGGTGGTCTGGTAAAAACTTTTCATTAAAAAGTAAGGCCGCGACGTCCTGCCTGATCCTGCATGCTGCCAGGGCGAAGCTGACCTCAGAAAAACCCGGGGTGAGTCACTCCGTGCGGGTGAGCTAGGCCTGGTCTCGAAAGACGTGCTTCTTAGACCCCAAAAACGGATTCCCTTAAAATTGAAAAATAACGCGTCAGAGATAATGTGTTATTAATATGTTTTTTTACTTATTTCTTTATTATCACATCTGCTTGATAACCATTGACAACCATCATAAGTTACATATACAGATAAATTACATGCTGAAACCCCTTTACGGACTGGATCTTCACGGTTTTATCCCTTCAGGTGTTACAATGTCTCCTAGTTAGGCTGACTCAGGCTTCAGTGGTTCTGTGGAAAAATGATCTGAGGCGCTTTAAATGGTGGTCAAAATTTTTAGAGAATACAAGCACACCGTCTACGAAAGTGAATAAAATAATGTTAATGAGCCCCTGATATGCTGCATCATGCGCTGAAATGTGACTGGTACGTTCTTCAGCCCAAACATCCTCTTAAGGTGGAAAATCCAGTCTCTTCTTTATTCTCTGTGTACATTGGAATCAGGTAGGATTCAGATGTCCTAATCTTCATTGTCCCAGCTGATCCAGAATCTCTTCAATAAGCAGTTGTGGATAGTTAACGTGCGGTGTTTTTGCATTTAACTGTTGGAAGTCGACTAAGCTTTCGACGATTTTCATCTTCTTTTTCCTGATGCATCAGTCCTTTCTGGGTTACTTCACAATGGCGAATTATACGAGGATCTGGAAGGAATACTGAAAGGGTCTTCTTTGTATTGATACATCATCATGCTGTATAATATTCGCCTCAGGTGGTACATCCCCTGATAAAACGAAGATGCTTGGTATTTACTGATTAATTTCCATAATTCATCCCTTTCCGATGGTGCAACCTAATTTGCAATGTCTGTCACAGCTTTTTCGTTCCTATGGAATGGCACTCCAATTATCCCACCGAAACGAAAAGGACAATTGTCAGATGCGATATAGAACGGGTGATTGTTTGTGTAGGTGAATTTGTAAATATTTACGGTATATTAGCGATTCCATTAATGCATTTTTTCCGTGAATATATTTTGTTATTATGTGCCAGTGATTCTCTAATCAGATTTATCGGTGCCCCTGTGTCTATTAGGAAGATTCCCCCTTTCCCATCGTTGAGTCGATATTCGACGACGATGCATTCGCAATCGTCATTATCTGTCGTATTGTTTATCCTGGGGATAGTCTACCGTTCTTTCTTTTCTTTGCGTCTTCTTGTGAGTAGCTTCGTTATGGACGTTGTTGCACGAAATAATTACCTCGACAGACGTAACATTGACTCTGGGCGTTTCGATTTACTTATTGGTTGTTTAAAGTCGAGGTTGAGTACTGTTGAAACTTTCTTTTTTCTTTTCATCCCACGTCGCTTCCCTGGTACTGTCTTAAACATTTCTTCAGGGCAAGCGTCCGGCCACTCAAACCCTGCAAATATGGCTTCCATAAGTACTTAGCTATCTTAATCTTGATACATCATGAGCCACCTTAGAAACATACTTTATTGAAGACAATTGAATGAATAATTCAATAAACACCAGAATAACAAATAAATACAATACAGTATAGTATAGATAAAGTATGAGAAAAGGAAAAGTAAATGAGTATATAGATGTTGTACCTGGGTTGAGTATTATTCAATTTCCGCCTTTCTGGTTTCGTTGACATTCTTTAGGCACAGTTGTTATATTCATCACATGCTTTAATACTCTGTTCGAGTTCCTCCGCTTTACCCATAGCCTCGGTCAGCCGTAGATTGAATCGATTGAACCGTAGATTTAATACTAATCGATTTAGTTCAGATCGGAGTCCATAAATATAGGAGCAAATTGCAATGTGTTGTTCGTGCATATATAATATCCGTTTTGCTACGTACGATGGATCATTTGTGATGCATTATAATACGTTATTTTATGCTTTGTAAAATTCTTTATTATATTCTTTAACGCTCCTATTTTCTTCGTGACACTGATTCCTTGATAATGAAGCAGTTGAGTACGTTATTTTTGTTCGAAATTCTTCTGGCAAAGCCGTTACTAGAAACTCTGTAGAACGAGCATTACACCAATCGATGGCTATCTTCACTTCCGGTGTCATTCGGTCGGTGAGAATGGTCTGAATTACTATTTGTTCTGACACATCCGGAACGTAATCAATAAATTGTCGAATATCTTGAATGAAAGTTTCAACGAGCTCACTATCAATATATTTTCAGTATCAGTATAGTTTCTTGACATAGTTGTATCGATGAATTTGTAATCTTTCTCGATGATATCTGCTAGTGCAGTGTCGTTCGGCAAGTTTTCAGGCGGGCAAGGCCAATGCCCGCGGGCAGAGCTGAGGGCGAAGTCGCGGGCTAGTGGTGTCGCATACATTAAAGCGGAGTGGGGAAAATTCGCTTGTATTACATATCTTCGAAACATAATTCTCCTTCTTAAGACAGGCGATGGTTACTACATACATACGTACACGCACCGTTGTCCGGAAAAGCGTGACTTGTTGCCCGCCAATTTGTTTATGCCCGGGGAAGCCCAATACGCTGCCCGTGCGGGCAATAACTGAGCGGCACTGTAATAGTGTATGATCGTACTTCAGAATCGATAGACTCATCTTCCGTAAGATCTATGTGCGATGTTACATTTGTATCTGAAGGTTCAAGAACACATTTATATTCTTGATTCAAGTCGTCCTAACTGAGCGATTAGTCGTTACGGTTTGTAATATGTGATTTAAGCTCGCCTGTCTTTGTACTGCCTGCCTCGAGTACCTTTTCGTGGTCATTATTTTTCCTAATAATTTCCCTTTTAAAAGTCTTACTCGCGTTAAGTAACATATTACCACAATATTAGATTGATCCATAAGTTCGTGCAGTTTTCATCGAGTACTGAACGAAACTCGTAACATTTACCTGTCGGCTATGCAATACACGTCATTCGATAGCTTTTTTCTTCTTTTATATTATTATGAACTGTTTCGTTCTGTGCTAATAATAAAAAGGTTTTTGTTTAAAATCCATAGAGTGTCAAATTAACAAAAATAGGCATCTCCGACATATTTTACTTTGTGAATTTAATCGTGGTTCTAAAGCTGCTGACACGAATGGCTCTTCAGAACCTTGGATGGGAAGTTTTCCAGCATTCACCTTACTAGCCGGATCTCGCTTCGACGGACTACCACCTCCTCCAAAATGCTCTAAATGGATTTTCCTACTATAACGACGCGGAACTGCGAAAATGGCTCGAGGTTTGGTCCGCATGAAAAATCGCGGAATTCTTCGAGCGAGAAATTCAAAAACTATCTGAACGTTGGGAAGAAGTTGTAAATAACGGCGGAGAGTACGTAATTGATTAATTTGTATTAAATACTTGCGAAAAGACTTCTTGAAAGGAATACTTGCGAAGTAGATTTCTTTCTTCAAGGAATCCCCGCATTTTCGAATGACACTCGGCGATCTCCTTTCTTTCTCCAACTAAGAAATTCGTCAAAGCTCAGCTCCTTTCCTTCACACTTTCACAGCTTGTTTACAATTGGCTCACGGTATTCCATCGCTGCCACCAGAAATTTAACTCTATCTGTGATGTAGCGGAACGCGTACCTGTAAGAAATATGGAAGCTTCTAAGTATCAACGAATTCGGAGTAAAAGAGATACCGATTTGAACAAATATCACGCACCTAGCACCATAGCCTGAAGAGCAAAAGAAGTTCTGTCGGTCGAAGTCGGGCTGCCATTTCTACGCACTCTTATCTCGCGTGACTAACTTCCGAGTTACTCACAACCAGTCAGGATAACACTTTTTACCATAGAACATCGATAACTCAAGCATACTTATCAAACAGTGTGTTATCGCTTGGTTATCCTGTCTCCACATAACAACGTTACATTATTAGAGTATAATTGTCTTACTATATACCTAGTGCAAGACTTAGGGGGAGCTCCCCTAGCGCCGCACGCTTAAGATTTTTCTTAAATAAATCTCTCTACCTGTGCATTCGCGACTGAAACGCGTAGGAAACTTATTTTTATTCCTTTTGTCTCCTCTACGAGATACGCAAAATAACGGTTCGGTAGCCTTTCAATTATTACAGATACAGCTAATGTCCGATATTAGGTGCCGTCCGGCGTTAAGGGAACTCCCTCTATTTGTAGTTAAACCATAAAGAATACTGCATGTTGCTACAGAGATGGAATTATATTATGTGGTATAATCCGATACCTTTTAAAAAACGAGAGAATTTTTCTGCAACAGTTTTCTTCCTGTGATATACCCAGTGTTCAGCGCGCACGTAATATTTATGTGTTTTATTTTAAACTATACTTGATACGCTTCAAGCGGTAAATTAATAGCAGCTTGAATATTTGGGGGTTTGATGCAAGATATACTACAGTTACCCTTTCACTCAATTTAATAATATAATTAGTGTAGTTGCAGCGCGGTATTACAATTTTTACAGAGAAATGTGTTTTTAGTTGAATGTGTACTTGTGTATTAACTTGTAATTTTTCCGTTTATCTTAATTTATATGTTGTATACAATTTTTTGGCGGGGGTGAGGAACGCGGATTGGTTCTTGAGAAATTCTGGAAATAGACCCGGAAGGAGTTGCTATTTTTCTATTGGATCCCCATTTCTGCTAGAGTCACCAGCAAGGTGACCGCCTACGATTCATCGTGGATCGCCAGGTACCGAAGGGACTCTCGAGTGACATCCGGGAATTTCCGCGTCCCTCGACCGTAACAGGTAATAACTTTATGAAGCGCCTTGACCTTACTAAGATATGCAAAATTACAATAAAAAATAGAAAAGGCATTAAGCCGAAAATAAAGAAGTATATTACTTAAGTTTAAAACGTCGTAGAAGGTAACCGATGGCCGGTGGCTTCATAAACTTATTGTGTTACGGGTTCTTTAGAATTTATATTAATTAAACCTTAATTCTAACTTGGCTTTCTTCGCGCCTAGGGTCGCATCATAAAACGTTGTTACAATGTAACACCCAGTGAATTCGATGAAATATCACATTGTGTTCTTTCAACTCCATATTTGGGCAATTTACTAAAATGTGCTCGATAGAGTCTTTAACCGTTTAAGTGCCACGAGCCTTCCTTATTTCCCCATCGAAAATTGCCAAGCGGCGCGATAGCGCTCGTCATATTCCGTGTCCAAAAATGCCAAAGAGCGCGATTGCGCTGTTTTCAGCTTACATGTAATAAATATTAATATTAATTTTATCTTTTTTTACTTAAGACTCAAGGGTAAAATCGACCCCTTTGTGATTATGGGCTTCCAGGCTTTTAGGACAGGATAGAAGAAGCGCGATCGCGCCGCTTGGCACTCAAACGGTTAACGTTACATACATTGCAAATATTAGGTCGTCCAACAAGTTGCTCCGCATTGCGTTTATACTTTTTACGATACGTTTCGTAGTTCGAGTTACTTTCGAGAAATAAACGAATTAACTAATTCGGACGTGTACTGTGCTCAATTAGAAAAGTTAAAAGAAGCAATAGCGGTGAAACGTTGAAAACTCTCAAATCGGGACAAAATGATTTTCCGCCACAATAATGCCAGACCACACGTGGCCCAAAACGTGCAAAAAAGGTTACGTGAATTCGGTTGAGAAATTTTATCACACCCGCCATATTTTCCGGACATTGCCCGATCAGATTACCATCTGTGTCGTGCGTTACAACGTTTTTCAGTGGGCAAAAAATTTGACAATATCGACTCTGTAAGAAGTAACGTTGAAAAATATTTTAATGCAAAACCGAAGAAATTTTATAGCGAAGGCATAATGGCTTCGTCAAAAAGATTGCAAGCAGTTGTCGAACGAAAGGGTGGCTACATTCTTTCAGAGTATTTAAAGGTACGTTTGAAATATTGATCTAAATGGCACATCATTTGTGTGTAGCCTATTCTTAATCTATTATGCGTACAAATTAATTCGTGGCCTTTGTTTCGTGGATTTGTTATTTATTTAAAAGGACCTAAAGTACAGTTCAGTCTTGGAAATAATCTCCATCCCTTGCTATACCTTTACAGTCAACCCTCCTATAACGCGATTAATTCGTACCGCGTTATATGGAAACCGCGCTATAAGAAACTCAGATTTAACGTGCAAACTAGATTAATTCGTGCCGCGTTATATGGAAACCGCGCTATAAGAGACTCAGAATTAGTACGAATCATATTGATTTGTACCGCGTTATATAGGAACCGCGTTGAGTGAAACTCGGAAGTAAGTAAAATCACTTGTTAATCAGTTTGATTCGTTCTGCGTTGAATGAAAATTGCATTCTCAGAGCGTCAAGTTACGGTGCATACGGTTGTGGAAAAAATTTTACAAACACAAAAGGCAAGATAATATGTTAAGTACAATAAAATTATTTTTATTTTTATTTTTTTTTATTCATTATTTTTATTTTTATTATTTTTACAGTATTGTGTAATGTTGTCCAATTACGATAACACAAATTAAGCGAGCAAAAGGCGTTTTATTGAACACTAATCGTGATATGTACGTCTGCACGGTTTTACAGACAGTTTCCTACTAACAGTTGTAAGTTGCACTTAAAATTGATGACAAAGTAAGTGGTTGCAACAGCGAAAGTTCGGCAGTGCTATTGAATAAAAAAATTCACGCAAATACGCAACGTACGATTGAAGCAGAAATTTTAAGCATTAAAACAGAACACTGTGAACAATCTCGCATCGTTTCTTCGCTTATAGGGGAATTCCCTGATAACTGAAATTGGAAAATGGTGATGTACCTTCACCAAAAAGAAGGGAATTCCCCGCTAATTTCAACTGTAAAAATTTAACACATAGATAAATTCATGCTATAGAGAATCTTCTTAAACCAATTAAGTTGATGGAATGTTGTTGAACGGAAACCGCGTTATAAGAGTACCGCGTTATAGGAGGGCCGTCAGCAATTTTGGCACCGCGTTATATGGAAACCGTGTTATAAGAGTACCGCGTTGTAGGAAGGTTGACTGTATTCCATTTCTCAGGCAGTTGGCGAATTCCCTCTCGAAAAAATGATGCTATTATTGACATCTTCGTACGCTTTGAATTTTGAATCGGTTAGATGATGCTGAAGTGAACGAAAGAGATAATAGTCTGGGGAGTAAGCCTCACGAATTTCCCATCCCAAAAACCTTTCGCTTCAAGAGCACTTTTTTAAGTTGAAATGCAAAAAGGATGCAGTGTAGTTTTCTCCACTGTTTCTCAGGTTGTGTCACTAGTCACATCGAGACCGATGGTGTTTTGTTTTGCTAATAGAAGCAACTTCAGAACTCTAACACAGCGGGAAAGAAGATCCAATTCGAAGTAAAGTTACAGCTGATTAATCGCAAGGGCCACGAATTAATTTGTACACCTAACAGTTAAAATTACTCGACCTTTTCGATTCGTAAGGTAACGCTGGACTAGTACCGCAGATATTTCTTCTAACATTATGTACAATGGCAAGTCTTCAATTTTTCCACCTTCATCCTATGATTCAGCTGTTGCCTTGTTACGGTGTTTTTGAAGATCTTTATGGTAAACGTGATAAACGTAGAATTGAGATAAACTTCACATCTACAAAAAATTAGTGGCAGATTTAATATCGATGAAAAGTAGGAGGTGATTCCAAACTTTTGGTCGGTAGTGTATAGTCGGGGCCAAGATATAGCGAGGTCGTAAAATCGGTCAGACGTCAAAGTAAACATGTTTGAACTGCCGGGACCCGAAAATTGACAGAGATACGAGCAGATAAGTACTTGAAACCATTGTCAGGACCGTACGAAGAATTCTTGTATCCAGCGAAAGTCAACTGATTCTAATATGCATGCAGCTAGGACAAATTAGGGTTTCTCCCTCTGGGGGAAGCCGCTTTTGGAAGTACGGTTACAGGTAAAGGTCTTATCGAGGTCTTTAACATCTTCATTTGCCTGCTTGTGTTATATACAGATAGAAAATGCAAAAGGATTGTGTAGCTTTAATATTAACATATTTTCCATTTGTAAATGAAATACCATTTTCTACTTGAAGTACCAAATCATATGCTACCATTCGTTTATTGTTGGAACCCTCAAACAGACTGCAACACACGGCCTTGAGTGCCGCAACATCAATCGATGCCGATTCTTGAGAGTTTAATTTACGACCTCGCTATATCGTGGCCCCAACTATATGTATATTTGTTTAATAGTACGATGGGATTTGTTGAGGCAAAAAATAATTTGCACCATACGATGTCCCCTTTCATACCAGACAACATTTGTACAAAACATTTTTTCGATAGATTCAGTCCCTCGCGAGATATTTCAACATTGCGAGTTAAGGGAGGCACCCTGTACATGGGGTGGGTGCCGTGCTTCTCGATTGGTGTTTGTGCTTTTGCAAGCGTGCCTGGAGAAGGAATCTGTCGTTAAAAAATGCCGGACGTCGGAGAACGGTACGTTTTATGGCCGGAAGGCCTCCCTTCGGTTGGGCCCTAACGCACGAAGTGTCCAGGTCGCGAGGCAAGGCGATCAATAAAACAATTAGCCCGGCGGTGGCTACTAACCCACACGCGTTCAGTCCTTGGAATTGAACACTTAGTTTTATCGTAGAATCATTAATTCCATCCCATTTTTATTTTTGAATTATACTCTGAAATATCGGTAAAATTTTATTTCCACCGATTGAACAACAAATTATTCCAGCCCAGAGTTGAAAGTATTAGGTGGATTAATTCTGTACTGTTTTCAATAAAATTTGAATTTAATTTATCGATCAGGTAATATAAACTTAATCGTCGAAATAGTCTCCATTATTCTTTATAACTTTGATACACCTTGCGACTAAATGCCGTATTCCATCGCGGATAAAATGTTGCAGTTTCGATTTGACGATTTCATCTCGTCACTTCTTCGATCATTTTGAAGTGCGTGTCGCATAAACCGGAATAAGTAAAAATCAGCGGCAAGTGCGGCAAGATTTCCTAACCACGATTAAATATTACTTGTTGCGATTCAATTTCCTCAGACTTCTTTGGGTGATCGGACCAACGCTCGTCACTCAAGTTAAAGTTTCCTTCTTGAGATCACCGATATAGTACGAGCCATGATGTAGCGAGGTTGTAAATTGAATCCTCGAACTACAGGGCCGATTCACGTCGCCACACTTAGGGCCGTACGCTCTATTCCGTTTTGGGCTTCTGCGGGATAAGAGAATGACGACTTACGACCAATGATATTTCATTTAGAAGTGGAAAATCTGCCAAATGTTAATCACCGTGCCGAATATTTCCAGTTTTTCCTTGTGTCGGAATAGCCGTTGATGTTTTATGAAACCCACTCGAATGGCGAAGCTTTTTCTTCGTACGGCCCTGACCGAGGTTTCGAGACAATTCGATTGTCTCGATACTCGAAACGTGTTTACTTCGACTTCTGACCGATTTTACGACCTCGATATACGGTGGGCCCGTACTATACCACTTTGTATGCCTTATAAGTTACAGCGTTTACTCCAAAAGCGGAACGTGTCATTTCGCTGCCCGACATGCGCCATATCGGCAGCCATCGTGAATACAACTAATTTTTGAGGTTATAATTATCATTCGACAAAGTCATATGAAATTACGTAAACACAAATAACGCTTCTTTAAAAGTGCCACAAGGCGGGAAAATATTTGAATTTAAAATAGTTATTAGAAACGGATAAATCTACAGACGTCGAATCAATTTGCGTACTCAATATTTTCGCACTTCTTTCGAACGACATGCTTCATTAAGGACAATTGTTTTCGAAGTAACATGACACTTTTACAAAAGAAGTGACGCTGAGAAATATACAGAGTGGTCCTCGATTATTTTCAATCTTAATTGAGCCGTTCAGTGCACAAATCTTAAATTTAAGTGTCAAAGCACTTGGTATAGTCATAACTTTTTATATTTATAATAATTTCTCGACTTCTCATTTTATGGAGTTAATCGATTTGTGCACTGAACGGCTCAATTGGCCGATCAAAATTTTGTCATCGTAGAGGATACGGTTTCGAAGGATCTTCAGGATGCTGACCTTAGATTTTTTCTGTCTCTTTTTAACATCAGTTTCCAAGGCCACGTTCAATTTTTTTTACGTATAACCCTATAGTTCTTTTTTTTTTTCAACGAATTTTTTGGTCGAATTCAACG
>NW_017100143.1:2480885-2486182 GCF_001263275.1 Habropoda laboriosa
ATGTAATATATCTTGTTATTATATAGATTGTATATATTTCACTGTCTTAACGGCCAATGGCCGTAATTGTCTTAATGGCCCGCCAAATATTTCGGAATTTACAATTTGGCCCACCTAGGCAAAACTTTGGGAACCCCTGCTCTACGATAACAAAACTTTTGATCGTTCTGCTAATATGGTGATCACGTTAGGCGAACGACCATCCTGTATAATGCAGAAAAATAAAGCAAATAAGAGGTCCGGAAGAAGCTGTTTCTTTAAATAAGTCAATGAAATTAAAACTGCACTAGCTGCGAATCTTAATTATTATTAATCAATTTACGGTTATTAACGCCATAGCACAGTCTCTCGATCCCTTTTGAATATTGATACCGATAAAATCGGCCAATTTGCGGTCCCGTGATTGTAGTTGCGCCGGAAAACATGGCGCCGAGCCCTAAGAGACTTAATAAAAAAATACGCCACCGAAGCAGCATAAAAATTTTATAGTCCCCGATAGCGGTCTTCCAGGCGCAAACGGAGAGGCGTAAAATGTGTAATGACGCCGAGAAATCGAATAGAAAGGGGAAAAGTCTGTTAGATGCGAGCAAATCGATCGTGCGGTAAAGCGACAATTACCCAAACCAATGCAGGTAATGGACTATTTCTGTTAGTCGTGAAAACAATATTTTCTCCATTTCCTCATTTTTTTCGTTCAAACCAAAATGAATGTCTTATTATATAAATTTATAATTATCACGAAGAATATAAAGTTAAAATTTTATTGCGAGTTAAGTTGAATCGAGATAACATTTTGAGAAAAAAAAAAAAAATACATTCTGCAAGTGTTTCATATTATTATTACATTACTACATGATTTTACGTTGTTATTATATCGTTTTACTATGAAATGTTGTTTCACTTATACAGGGCGTTCTAGTTTTTTCCGATCAAACTTTGTCAGTATGTTTTATGGGTATAAGTGAGGAAAAAATGTTGTATAAATATAGGTGGTTTGAAGCTTCGTTAAAAAGTTATAACGAAAATGCTAAGGGAATGGTAACGCAGTTACGAATTTTAATTTTACTTATAAAACTTCGAATTAATATTGCTGTGCAAAAAATTCAAATTGCACTAAAAATGGAAGTGAAACTGTTTTTGCTAATTTGGCAGAGAACATGTTGCATCGTTCTGTAAAATTAAAAGAAGCGCTTCTCGGTTAAGGACTTTTTAATTGTCGCTGAAAATATTCGAAGAAGCCAAAAAGAAAATATGTTCTAAAACAGTGAATCACGTGACAAAGATGCTTGAAAAAAAAAGACAAACTAAAAGAACAAAGGCTGCTGTTTATTGGGTCGGTATTTAAAAAAAATTTTAATCGTATTATTTAAAAATATTAGTAAACACAATAATTTCTTAGGATTTCAGTACGTATAATAAAATATCCTAACCTAACCGAAAATTTAAATTTTATTGACCAAAGAACAAATTAATACTGACAATTAATTATTTGTACCGACCAAAATATTTATTTTTACTGATTATCTATTTAAAAAAGAATACTTATCATTAATTTCAAAAAAATACTGACCAAATGAGTATAAGTGGAAAAGAAATACAACCTGAAACAGTTCTCTTCTGTTCGAAGAAAGTACAGATAGGGCGACATTGTTACTTGCAGAGAAGCGTGTATCTATTTAGTTGAGAAAAACTTGGTGCCTATCGAAAGCGTGTACGTGTCAAGATGAAACACGTACGTATACACGTGCATAGGACAAACATATGCACAACTGTCGTGCCCCAGTGGTGCTGATGCCTCGAGGAGGTCCTGTCAGGAGGCAGCTGTCACGTCTGTTTCCGCCTGTAGCCTCAAGGAAGTCTCTCCATGAGGTCTACACGCAACACAACCATACTTGGTAATACTACTGGAATAAGAGTTCTTTAAGGTTGTTGGAGTAATATACTCTCTTCTGGCTTCCGTTAGATTTCATTAAAATACAGTTTTATGTTGAATTTTATTTCCTGACTGATTTATCGTGTAAATTAGATACTTTTGTGCAGTATCAGGGTGGTGGAAATGAAATGTCGTTTTTTTCGACAGCTGAAATTTGCGGGTTACCGTATGTTAAGTTTTGTCCAATCGTAAATTTTCATACACAATAGTCAAGAAGAAGAAATTTGCTGATATTGTTACCTGACGTGATGAATAATCACGGTATTCGCATCATTTTTTTAATGTAAGCTTGAAAATGTAGATTCAGCATTTGAAGAAGGTTACATACATGTTAGAATTCTTGAACATCGGTGTGCAAAATTCAAGATTGGCAACTTTTCATTGGGAATGAGTGAAGAGGAAGGCCAGATAGAGCCGTTGAAAAGAAAAATTATTGAAGACAATCCAGGGTAAGAAATATGAAATTTTGTCGGATCCTCCCCTATTCGCTAGACCTTTCCCCAACAAACTACCGTTTCTGCAAATTCCTGAACAATTTTTTTAACAGATAAATTATGCCGAGATGAAAGCACTGTAAAAGTAGCGTCTAAAGAATTTTTTAATACAAAGAGCGGTGATTTTTATATCTTTGAAACAACGAAACTAGTTAATCGTTGGGAAAAGTGTATAGAATCGTGTGGAAATAATTTTGATTAAATTAAAAAAAGAGACGTTTTTTATGTACCAACCTAATGCCTACGCATTGAAGTTCTTACTAAATCTTACATCTCCTTTGTAAAGATAAAGCGTAATTTTTTGTATTAGTATAATAATGTAACGAAGTTGGTGCACCAGTGAAAGAGTACAGATGTAGTAACAGCAGTAATTAAATTCTAGGAGGACTAAAAATATATATTATTACAATTTATACAATTTTATGCGTATATTTTTCTAACAATTTTCTAGAACATCGACGTTAGTAATACAAAAAGATTTTAAAAATAGACGAAGTTTCTTTACGAAAATTGAACGCTTAAATTATCAATTTACTAATGTGAAACTAACTAATGAAAACTAATTTACTAACTTGAAAGAAGCTCGAGCTATTATCTAGCTTCTTGTTATTTAAGGAACGACTTGTTCTTCCTCTTTAAGATACATGCCCTACTCAAAATCCTCTTCTTCAATCTCTCAATGGTAAAGTATCGTGTGAAAATAATCCTCACTTAAGCTGATTTTGTAGGATTTAAATTTATTACTTACGAGAGACCTTTTGTACTGATTTTGCAATTGACAATTTCACGATATAGTAGATTCCCTCTTAACCGGCCCCTCTGACTGGATAAACAAATGGTCAGTTAATCCAAAAGTAAATGCTAAATATGATTTATAGCTTGTAAATAAAATTTGAAGAATATACATATAACGTATGCAAAAGTTTAGCAGACTTTTTTTACTCAGGTGCCTTACAAATATACAAAAGGGCGGGAAATAATTTGAATTTAAAATAATTATAGCAGAACGCTTAAAAAGAAGACTAAAACTTTTGCATAGCCCTAATATATGCAGGGTGTTCGGCTGTTCTCGGGAGAAAATTTAGAAAAGTGAAATGAGTACGAATGTACTCATTCGTTCGATTGAAGTTTCCTTTATGATAAATGCTGCGAAGTACGAATGTGTTAATTGTTCTTCTGTTGGGCCTCCGAACGAAAATGTGGCCGATTAAAGCGAAGACCTTAGTACAAGTAAATACAAAATAAAATATTACAGTGAATATTATATACTTTACGAAATATGTAATTTTATACTTTATCGCAACTTATATATCAACGATGAAATAAAAACTGTTTCGAATAATAATCTGGATGCAAATTTAACGGGAAACAAAAAAAATAAATAAAATTTTGCATACTTTATTAATATCTTTCCATACGTTTAAAATTCGAACAAAAAAAAAAAAATGTAAATATCAATCAATACGATTCTATTAAATTTTCACATTCACCATTTCGTAATGTAATCTGAAACAGTACAGAATACGCAGAGACACGAATACATTATCGGAAACATTTATTATTGAATAATCTACGAACAGCGTCATTACCAACCAGAGTTTACGGAATTTGTTAATCAACAACCACGTCTGTTAATGATGCCGTGGCTATAAACCGAAAGGATTTCAGTTGATTTCTGCGTAAACTAACTATTCACATCGACAGTGGTGAAAATCCGCAGATGACGAATATCTGTTTGATTTCGTACGATTTATCATCGGTCAACTACACACAGCAATACTAATGCCGAGCAATAATGTAACATCGAATTACAAACGTTTACCAAACAATGTGATTGATTACCCATCCTTTAATAACAAATCCGTTTTGAATTTGCCAACGAAAATCACGATTTCTCAAATGCGTGTGCTTCGATGCTTCACACTAGACGAACCTCGATGGTGAAACGTCTGTAAGTTTGTTGTTTTTGCTTTTACGTAAAGTGAATTTCGACGTGTTCGATCAAAATTTTCGAAAATTCGCTCTTTAAAAGAATTACATTTGTGCTGGGGACTATGAAAGTGATCTAAATAGAAAATCTAAAAAAATTTAATTTATCACTTACTTTATGTTGCGTCGATCTTTTCGCAGGAAACGTTAATACCATAAGAGCAAGTATTTTGTGAAGTGTTTGATTACACAATGAAAAAATATTTTTAAGTTCATCCAAAAGGAAAATTCTAAATACAGTATATTCTCCACAAGTGTCTGACCGCAAGGAACCTAAACCTGACACTTGTAGAGTCAGGGACTACGTTTGTCGAGCCTCGCGTCCGCCTTTGTAGTTTGCCGAACGAAGACAAGGACAGCGAATAAAAGATAAGGATGAAACGTGAGTCGGGGCAACCAAGCGATTTAAATACCAACTTTTTTAATTTTACGTTTTTTTATCCCGAAATTTATGTTAACATATTGATGAGATTTTTCTGATGAAAATGACATAATACACGACATAATTTGAACAACATTTACTTGTTAACACGTTCACTGTCACGCCAGATTTACAGGTTGCTGTCAGGCGGCCACAAGAAAATACATTTTAAGCATAAGATTATAGTATTATGCTTTATAATTTTTTTTTTTTCAATTGAAAATAATGTCTAGCTAGCTATGACGTTCAAAATTTTTAGTTGACAACATTTATTTTATTTTAATTATTCTAAACATTTGAGGCACTCCAGTCACTGATGACCACCATGACCATATCGAGGAAACAATCTACTGTTAATACTTATTGAGTGATTTAATTTCATAATATATCGCTTTGAATGAATTACAAAAACAAATTGCTAAAAAATTACATTAAATACCTGTACACATTATCCGTGGAA
>NW_017100143.1:2490703-2503120 GCF_001263275.1 Habropoda laboriosa
GTAATTTATCCAAAGCGATATATTATGAAATTAAATTAATCACTCAATAAGTTTTAACGTTAGATTGTTTCCTCGATATGGTCATGGTGGTCATCAGTGACTGGAGTGCCTCAAATGTTTAGAATAATTAAAATAAAATAAATGTTGTCAACTAAAAATTTTGAACGTCATAGCTAGCTAGACATAAAGCATAATACTATAATCCTATGCTTAAAATGTATTTTCTTGTGGCCGCCTGACAGCAACCTGTAAATCTGGCGTGACAGTGAACGTATTAACAAGTAAATGTTGTTGAAATTATGTCGTGTATTACGTCATTTTCATCAGAAAAATCTCATCAATATGTTAAAAAAAATTCCAGATGAAAAAAAGTAAAATTAAAGAAATTATATTTTTCTATTATAATTTCTCGAGCCGTGAAATCTCGTAAAGCGTTACACGCTTGACTGACTGCGAGCGAGATAACATGGGCGCAGCATTGACGTAGCCTAGGCGTAGGACCATCTATACTGTCACTTGTAGAATCCAAACTTACTGACTCTTGTAGAGAATTTACTGTACCTCAAAACGAAAAATATATGACTTAGGCCACTTTCATAATCACCAGCACTGTACAGTGTTTGTAAACGTGGAAATTACTTTTACGTTGGAACCAACAATTTCTATCGACTTGAGTAATTATTTTATCAACACAAATAATTCTTTGGTTTGAATTATTAAAAGAAAAAAATGGTAGACCTTGACATTACGATAGAAAAATGGAAAGACTTTTATATAAATTGAAAAGAACATGTTCGCTGTTAGGCAAAAATACTTGCGTATAAAAAAATTCATCGAAATTACTATCGCTAATGCAGAAAGAGACGTGAAAAAAATGAATTGTCAAATAATTCATGGGATAACTATTTCACGTTCTACACAAATACTATAATTCGTAATTTAGTTTAAACTACTAATTTATGTAACATTACTCCATGTACAAGATGTATTTAACATTTAAGTCGTTGGAACGTAAAATATTAGTTTGTTCATACGAAACCTTTGAAATATACTATTAAAATGACTGAAAAATCTTTCACGGAACTTTACAATAAACGTAATATTTTTCTTCTGATAATTGCAGCGCGATGCGGGTACTCCTCTCGAAACTTCCGAGACCCTGGATAGTTGACGAGAAAAAGGATGATGGTTACACAGCCCTTCACCTAGCTGCTCTGAACAATCACGTCGAAGTTGCTGAACAGTTGGCACGTGCTGGAAAAGCTGACCTGGATTTGCAAAACGTCAATTTGCAGACCGCGTTGCACCTCGCTGTCGAGCGACAGCACACGCAGATTGTTCGTGTACGTTTATTTCACCAAGAGAAGGAATTCCTCACCTTTGCTCCAATGCTCTACAAACGATCCTCTGAACATTTTCAATGTCCTAGTTCCCTTTTCAAAGCATGTTTCAAGCGTCAATCTCAATTTTTCGCCACGGCAAATCACATCTTTCAATAAGGGACTACGATTTTCACTCGATTTTTAGAAGACCTTATTGTTCGATTATTTATCAACATACAACGAATAGAACGTTTGAAATGTTCAGACAGAATAAAAAATTTCAACTTAATGCTCCGATAGTCTAATATCTCTCGTATAAGTTTTTAATTAGTTTCACGAGAGCACTTTTAACCCCTTGACTTATGATTTTTTCGACGTATTTACACAATCCTAAATCTTGTAAATTAAAACGAAAGTTAGAAGTAAAATACATTTTTGTTAATAATATCACAGTTTTCGTCGAATCTTAACCAGAATTAGCCACGAGTCTGACTCGTTGTCACAAAGCAAGAGACTAACCAGTAGACGACAAGTTTTATTTTAATACATTATCGTCCTTTGAAAATTCACTTTTCTTGTTACTGTGATTATTATTATATATACTGGATTCAATCAATCAGCCGGTTCCTACTGTATTTTAACATATTTGGCCATATTAGAAAGAAACTAAATGATTGAAAGAAAATCAGTACAAAATATCTTCCTTTTACTTTCCATATTCCCGTTACAACTTATATTAAAATTCTATATATTATCTGTTGCACGACATAAAACGAATAATATGAGACACTACTGTTTCAAATTAATAAACAGTCTTCTACAAAATAAATGAATGCACAACAAATCAGTTATAGGTATATGAAATAAATTATCTGATAATACAAATGTACAGTTACAAACAAATTTCTGAAAAATCAGTGCAGGTATCGATTTTATTTTTCTTTTAAATTAAACGGTACAGGGAGAACTGACTAATCTTTTAAGGTACAACAAATTTTCTTCAAATAGGGGGCCCTCATTTTTCTTAAATGGAAGGAGGTACTAATTTTATGTTATTCGGATAACTCTTGTCAAACTGAATAACATGTGCTTAAAGCATTTTTGTTTTATTCTGCACAGCTAAAGAGTTACTGTGTTTAACAAACATGCTCTTCTAGATACTTGTTTGGTAATGAGAAGATGATTTCTTGGAACATTTTGTTACCAATGTTATCTTTGTTTAAATTTTCTAGAAAGATGAACAGACAGTTCCAATATATCCTCCGATAAGAGCTATCTGAATAACAGAAAATTAATACCCCCCTCCGTTTAAAAAAATGAGCGGACCTCGTTTGTCCCCCTAGCAGTTATCCCAAAAAGAATTACTGCACTCTGAAAGATTAGTCCTTAAAGAAATATGACCGATACTTGCGCTGATTTTTGAGAAACCAGCTTGTAACAGTTTATTCAGTCCACCCTGTATAAAACAATATCATCCCCCTTTTCTAATTAACCTCAAAGTAGAATAGAATTTTTCGCATTCTGTCCTTTCGTGACAAGAATGTACTCGTTGAAATAAAGCCGTACACCTGGTGAAGCGCTTTTTCAAAGTATCCTTAAGTATTTGCTTGTAAAGTATATAATCGCAGTGAGATGAAAATTGGAAGAATTGTGAACGCAAACTTGCAGACATTAAAATTTCCCTTGAATCGGCAAATTAGTTTTGCGATGGTAGTTCGATAATAAAATGCAGCTCGTAAATTATGTTGTAGCTGTTGGTACGCGAGGGTGCCAACTTGAACGTGGCGGACAAGGACGGCGACACACCTCTTCACGAAGCCTTGAGATATCACACTTTGTCGCAGCTGCGACAGCTGCAGGATGTCCAGGACGTAGGACGGCTGCTGATGGGTTTGGGCGCGCAAGGACAGGACAAGAAGAGCAGCTCGTTCATCGCCTGCTTCCTGGCTGCCCACGGAGCCGACCTGGAATTCAAGAACAAGAAAGGACAGACTCCGCTCGACCTCTGCCCGGATCCGATTCTCTGCAAAACGCTAACTACTTGCCACAAGGATAGAGAATCGTTAGTAATTGGAGTCTATCTCGTCCTAGAATCACATGCGTGGAATGTCACGGTGCCTTCAGTAGTATGAAACGCGGACGCACAAAATTCGATTTCTTCGATTATTTCCGGCTGTATTGCAAACATATTCGGTTGAAAGTTACGACGAATTTCTTTGAAAGTTAATGGATCGAACGAGAGGATGTAATAAATATCTATAGGTGTTGCCTCGCAAGAAATCGCGACGAACTTGGTCTGGCGGATTATCGTCATAAACTTGTGCAATTACACTTGGCCGCCAGACCGAGGTACCGGTCCTCTCGCGCGTACCGTACCCTCCGTGGAGAGGTCACGTGCGCGGTGGAAAGTCACGCGGCAACCCCTGAGAAAAACCCAAAAATGGGGGTTTTCTAATGTTAAACAACAATCCCCTTCCCTTGGAAAGAGCTGCGTCCCACCTAAACAACCTCCTCCAACGAGGAGTCAGCACCTACAACCCCCAGAAGAAATCGGCCACCAATCGGCAACTGGCCGAGCGAATAAAACTAAGGAAACGAGACAGAAGCGCGTCCTTTTTTTGGAAGTCTTGGCAGTTGGTCTTACAAAAATTCGTATTTTGATAGTCTCGTGGCGACATCACCTCAAGTATCACTCTGTTGCAAATAAAACTAGTTGTTAGCATTTCACACTGAATAAACCAAGGTGTGATTAAACTCGCGTACCGGTTCGGCAATTAAGCATCGAACATTACGCGACCCGAACAATAGGGTAGATAGAATTGTTTAGTAACACTTCGAAATTTGTGCCTGAAATTTCATTTTATATTGAAGGAAATTATAAAGATTGTGCTTGAAAAAATTAGGGTGAGTCGTAACTCCGTTTTTACCCTTGTACGGAGTTTGTAAAGTTACGCGAGTAACTAAATTTGAGTCGAATTGACCCAATATCGTATATTTACAAGAAATCACTACGACTTAATATTGTAGTGATTTATTAAACTTGTACAATATAATTTTAATATTATATCAGAGTTATCGCTTGATTTATCATATCTAGAATTATCAGCTTGACAATTCCTTCAATTCCTTTGCGTTCATCTGAAGCAGGGGTCGGCTTTGTTGGCCAAAAGAGAAAATTGTAGGTAGTTAACGACAAATTAAAATTTTTTGACAAATCCTTCGTTTGTAATACACATTTATTAATGAGAAATATGGAATTCTTTCTTTTTGGATAATATTTCATTTAACAGTACATAACTCGCGTTTGCCGACCACTGATCTAAAGGAAGGCTGTCTAAACTTTCTTCGAAATCTGAGCTTCCTTAACCTGCTTCCGTTTCTGTTACACAATCTTACTCTACATCAATCATATCGTCAAAAATATCTTCACCTTACTATAAATTTGTTACTTATCGAATTACAAGTACTACTAGAAATAAAAATAGGTGTTGCAAATATATACCTTTTGTTGGCACGCCATCGTAGAAAATGTACTTCGAGTGTAAGGAATAACGTGTTGCACCGGTCTCCAGAAGACTCGAACTGAACTCATGATCGTTATATTACAGAAAACAAAAGAGCATATAGCGTTCGTGACGAAAGAATATGCAATAGAAAAAGTAGAAGTCACCAAAGCCACTTACTACATAATATTGGATCAAATTGACCTACAAATTCCATAAGTGTGCACGAAACATATAATTGATTTCCATAAAAGAAATCGTACAAATTTTGTTCTCTTTTGTAAAAATTATTAATGTTTCTTAGATATTTAAGCATATGAAAAAGTTTCATATTTTCGTATATTCGAGAAAAAAAAGTTTCGTATATTCGAGACCTCGAGTAAATGTATGTCCCATTTTCCGTACAAGGGTTAAGCAGTGACAAAAGAAATTTACAGAGAAAATTTACTTAACAAGGACTGTTTATACAGGATGGGACATTTAAATATCTTTGTTTTAATGGTCGTATGAAAAAACTCCAGTAGACAAAGTCATACTACTTGGAGGGGCACGTGCAATGGCGGATGAAATTTTTTCTCAACGTCATTTTCTTACGAGATTTCAAGGTGATCGTGATTTTTTCTTAAATGGCACCGTATATTTTTGATTTCACGGAGTTGTAGCTGACGCCGAGACAAATTCAACGACCTACCATACTATGACCTTGAATTCAGTTTAGGTTCGATCTACAGAAACATCGCTATTTGCCGAACACCCTGTATAAAAATTACAGTTTTACCACGATAATCTCGAAAACTCGAATTTTTCATTCGAAAGAGTGCTTCAGCTCTGATCGTTTTCACCAATATTGCATTCGAAAATATTACCTCGATAGAAATCTATACGTAAATAGAAACGTAACACTACCGGCCAAAAGATTGGAATCACCTCCCACTTTTCATCGATATTAAATCTGCTGCTTATTTTTCATAGATTTGAAGTTTATCTCAGTTCTACTTTTATCAATTTATCTCGTATCGATTGATTCGAACGATAAAAAATTCTCAACGTCGCTGACTTTTTTCCGGAAATTTCTGTGTAAATTGCAATGCTCGGTGATTCGAAACTTTTGACCGGTAGTGTATGTATGGACCATGTTCCCCATGTTCAACAAAGTTTTAACAAATCTTATTCGCTAATGGTGCAGCGTAGAAACAAACTTTTATTCTTCGTATATTCGATGTGTACATATAAGTAATTATATTTTCAGACACGATATCGAAACGACAGTTCCATCGGCTACGATCGACGAGTGTTTGGTCTGCTCCGATGGAAAACGTGAAATGCTTTTCAGCCCTTGCGGACATGTAGCTTGTTGCAATGCCTGTGCGCCAAGAGTGAAGAAATGTCTGATCTGCAGAGAAAATGTTCTTTCAAGGACGAAGGTATTTTTCGATAACGTTGAAATTTTTACAATAATATCAATTCGATATAACACAATAATGCTGCAAAATAGTAGCGTGCCATGAAAGATGAATAGGTTGAATCATGTTTTCTGTAATTTTTTACAGATGTCACTTTCAAAATATTGTAAATTTCTTTCGTACAAAAGTTGAAAATTTTTTTGGAAAATTACAATTGTTTTGCATTGATATTACATCCATGTGAAGTAGAAATAAATGCAGTAGCGAATTGTATGTACACGGGTAACACTGAAAGTTTCCTCAAGGTGGCATTAAGTGTCTATAATTCTTGTTTGAGAATTTATGAAAATACATTGTATTAACGCTCGAAAGTCGAATGACTATGAGATTATATTTTTTCGCTTAGAATGGTCAATCATTTTTATTTCTACAAGTCGTGATATAAATAACAATGGTCAATAATAGGAATAAACAGTAAAACAAATGTAGATAAACAATGTTTATAAAATTTGGAAAATACAAAATTATGTATAACTTGTTATTTTTCTATTTTTATTCAAAATTGGACATTCCACTTGAAAGAACAAACTTAACCTCCTGAGCTCCTGTGTAGCTTCACCTGTAAAGAAACTATTGCCATCATGTTATGTCTTTCTTACAACCATACAACTTTTACAAGTAATATTTTCGCTTATTGCTTAAAACAATGAAGATATTTGAGGTGGGAAAAATTGTTCAGACACCCTGTACACGTGGTGACTTGATTTATATTAAGAGTTTTATCTACTAATAAGTTGTTACGTTACATTAAAAACATTTGTTGAATGAAATATATAACATTAAATGAATATGTAGTATGTATAACAGGGGTGGCCAGCTACACTACCTTTGGAAGCCACATTTCAGGAAGGAATATTTCAAAGAGCCATTTATTTATCTTTGATAACAAGACAAACAATGAGAAAGTGAAAAATCAGTTCAATTTTTTAAAGTTTTAGCTTACTAATAACTTTGTAACAAGAAATGAAATGAAATAATTACTTTTGGACACTGATCAGGTTTAGTTTACCACATTCCATACATACATTTTATTTGCATAAATGGCGCACTATGGCCACCCCTGATATATAATATATAATATTGAAGAAGGATGTTTCTTTACATTTAATAAATATTACTTATTTTTCGCTTTTCATATTAAAAACATTAATATCTATACATGTATTGAAATTTAGAAAAAATAGCAACAATTATTCTCTATAACAGTATCTCTCTTGTTACGTGCCTCCGAGGAGGAATTAAGAAAAACATCAACAACATAAAATATTTAAAAGCCAAAATTCATTCATCGAATTATTTACCTTCAGATCGAAGAATGCGTGGTGTGCTCTGATCGCAAGGCCAGTGTATTATTCCGCCCATGCGGACATATGTGCGCTTGCGAGAGTTGCGCAGCCTTGATGAAAAAATGTGTCCAGTGCAGAGCTCAAATTCAACACATGGTACCTCTGTCGATTTGTTGCGGTGGAGGAGGTGATGTTACTTATGTTAAAGGCTCCAATGCTTCAGGTACAAAACTGTTAAGTAAACTATACACAGAGGCGTATCTAGCGTAAATAGCGCCTAGGGCAAGCGTGAAATTTACCTCCCCCCCAATGCATATTCTTTGTTAAATACGGTTTTGTCTCTGGAGAAAGATAAAAAACAACTTGGTCATTCGAAATATTTTATTTTTTCCATCCTGTACAAATAAATTACAGTATTATTTTTCTTGGCTTCGTTGCCCTCAAAGTGATGTCCTCAAAGTTGACTTTTTCCACGTCTTCTTTCTTCACACTTAACAGGACAAGATCACGCAGTTTGTCTACCAACATTGACCCTCGAAATAAATTTATTCAACAAACACTATTTCTTTCGGCTTTTTTGCACTCCCCTGGAATTAGCGCCCGACAGACGCGCCCCACTTGCCCCACCCTAGATACGCCTCTGATTGTACAAGAGTAACGCAGTAGATCGTAAATACATTTAGAAACATACAATGCAAATCATAAATCATAAATAAATAGTACACTTGAATTGACGAAACTAAACACAGCCCCTGTATATAAATACAGAAGCAAATCAAAATAAAATTAGAATTACTGTTAAAAGGTGTAACAATAACAGAGGTGAAGAATGATCAAGAAGAAGAATCACCGCCACAAAATACAGTAGGCGTTGGGGAAGCTCTTTTGATGAATAACGGTAGCCGGGATACATCTCACAGCGATATACAAAAGCTTCAACAACAACTTCAAGACATCAAGGAGCAGGTAGATTTTAAAGCTTATCTATTCTTTTATCACCTACCAGGGTTGCCGAACTTCTTCCCCTCCAAGAGCGGCACCATTCTGGCTCTCGGTCAGCCGGTTCCCCCACTTCTTTTCATCCCTCCATTTACGCGGTCAGATAGGTTCAGTTTTCTATAAACTTTCTTTGAATTTATTACATATCCGAGAGACGAAAATTCTTACTTGAACGTACTAATTACATAACTCTGACCTTTTTTGGTCTTTTTTCCGTAGGACCTCCTGTCCTACGATTTAAGTTTTACAGTACAGATTCTGACACCGAATAAAACTTATTTCGGTTTTCTGAAATATCATAATTCTTTTTATTAACCTATGCGATTTAAATGTTTTTATAACTTATACCTGTTTTTCTTACCACACAAGCACATTTTTATCCGCGTAAAAGAAATGAACGCGGAACGGTCAATCCGCGTAAATGGAGGGATGGGTGTATATACATATGTATACACATATTTATGCCCCTGGTAGTATCAGATGCAGACAAGGGACATGTGTAAGTACATGTAATGATGACTAGCCTGCTGATGGTGGGGCTCGTGCGGCACTCGGAGGAGAAGTTAGCCAAAGTGAAGCAGGGATGGAGGGGAACCGTTCTCCTACGGCTCTGTGGAGCAGGCGAAAAGGAGAAGGAGCCGCCATGCTTACCTATACCATAATTTCTCAATTAAGCAATTTCAGTTTGTTAAGGCGTATCCTGTAGCCGGATTTATGGCAGCGAGTCAAGTGGTCGCCGTCGCAGGCAAATATCGCTTTCTCAAAACACCACAAGTGTTTATTGCGTTGCCTGCGACACTTAGTCCCTAGGACCAGACCCTGCCATAAATCCTGTCGTCTCCGAAGGGAAACTTTTGCCAACGTCGATGGGCCACTTGACTTTAACAAAGCCTAGAAAAGCGGAGATTCCACAGGATTCCCACGCATCCGTTCACCGAACACCTTCTCCGGTCGTTGTTTACACCACCCTAAGATAACGCGCTAAGGGCGAAATGGAGGGAGGTTGCGATGCACCGGAGTAAACTGATTGGTGATTTAGAAAAGGAAAAATCAGCAATCAGGGTGTTTTTAGGAAAGTAGGAGTCTTCGTCGAGGGAAACCGCAGAGACTCCAGCAGAAACACTTTGCAACTCACCAGAGAAACATTTAGCGACTCGCGGAAGAAATACTTGGCCACTCGCGGGAGAAACACTTGGCCTTTCGCAAGAAACACTTGGCCACTCGCAAGAGAAACACCTCTCACTTCGCAATAGAATTTATATCTTGAATTAGTTGTAGAAAATAGAACATAAAATAGAAACTTAGTGGTTCAATGAAGAAACTGGTCCTTCGAAGCCTTAGAACATTAGTCGGCACACACGTGCAAAAACCGGCAAAGCTTGAACAATCGAAAGATCAACCGCAAGCCCCTAACAAGTTATTAACACATAGACTCCTTTTACTTACAAAAATGGTTTTCCAAGTGTAAATCGCCGATTTCGATAAAACTTACTTAAGTTACGGAGACGAAAATAGTCTTCTTTGGGGTTCACTTGTTTTTTCAACAGCTTGAAAACTACATTAGGTATAGAAAAATTGTTTAAACGTACAAAACGTGTGCTTCTTAATAAGAAATCTGCCTATTTAAATCGTTTTTAAAAATACGCATTAAAAAATGAACACGTTTTCGTTCATTTTTATTGCAAAATATTAATTTATTCTCGCGTAAAATTATACGTATAAACTACAGATCAAGATTCAAAATACAAATAAATTAGAATTTTGATTTTCAGCATTATAACAAAAATGTTTGTATTCTAAAATTTTCTTACATTCTACGCGAAATAGAATTCCTAGGCATTTATGTTTAATAAAAATTGTGAAAATTTTAAGAATTCATGATGTTTCAGGCAATTACATTGTACCATACTTCATTTATTGCACCTTAAATATTCAAAATTAATACTGTAGATATTATAACAGTCCTAAGTGATGTACACAAATACCTAGTTAGTGAATAAAAATCTACTACCAAAGGAATTGAAAACATTACCTACTCCAAAATAAGAAGATAAATGATAAATATTTTCTATTGAAATTTAATTTTTCTATGTCGTTAAACATTTATATGATTTTTTTTAAATAAAATAGGATATAAATTGTTTTACAACAAATTTACTTTAGCTTTAAGTAAACGTTTACACATTTTTACATAAAATACAATTGGTTACTGTTATCTGGTATTTATCATTGTTATTGAAAGATAAGTTATTCTTATTAAAAAACAATTTAATTAAATCGTAAAAATTAAAGGATCGACAAATATTTCAACAATTTACTTTTGTGTTTTTGCAGACCATGTGCCCAGTATGTCTGGATCGTTTAAAGAACATGATATTCCTATGTGGCCACGGAACCTGTCAAATGTGCGGAGACCGGATGTCAGAATGCCCAATATGCCGAAAGGCGGTGGATAAGCGAATTTTGCTCTATTAAACTTAGAAAACTGATTGTCATTTTGAGCCGAAGTCGTGCTTGGAAGTAAATGTCAATGGTAATAACGGGAATAATTAAATATTGCATCCCTTCATGGATTTATATCTTGATGGTACGGGACATATTATTTTGAAATTCTCTAAAGCTATAATACAAATTAAAATTGCATTTAAAATATTAAGATTAATATGTTTACATACAGCTTACTTTTCAAACGAGATTTATGTTAATTGCTGTGAAGAATTTATATAGTATATTTTATATAAATTTTCAGAAAACATTTACATAGTTTTAAATACACAAAATATTCTTATTCAGTTATTTTACATCTGCTATATATAAATAAAAACTATAAGTAGATGTGACAGTGTGATTTGTTCTAAAAATTACTTATGTTACTAACAAATATTTTTTTAAATATGTAATTGCTAGTGAAAAAAATTATTTTTCCAGATTAATCCAGTCGTTGAGAAACGTAAACAAAATACATTGTAAACTAAAAAATCTTTATATTTCTTTAAAAATGCAATATTTACTTATTCCCTTTTCTAAAAAAGGATCTAATGAATTAAGTATCTTTTGTATCTACGTTAATATTGTTATTTTAGCTCATTTTCATTATAAACATTTGATTAATTATAAACGTAGATTATCATTTTGCGAATTAGGTGAAATATACATATAATTCAGCTACAGGATAGTGAAATGTTATAGAAATTGATCATATGTATGAATAATATTTCGCTGCCTCTATTTGTTTTCAAGTTTATCAAGTTTAATTGAGTGATAAGGAATCGATTGTCTTCTAGTAATTATTATTAGTTGACAGAAACATTAATCAATATTGTCGAACATTCATAATGTTTCTACTTTTCGCCGGTACACGATTTGTACGCACAATTATATTTCAAAGATATTCTGTAGTAACGCTATTACGAATATACAGTTAAATTAATAACTTATCTGGTTAAGTCAGCAAACACCTTTTACAAAACTATTGCTTTCCTTGATTAGACGCAATAATCAGCGGGATAAGAAAGTTCTTATTTTACAAGATAAAAGATTTTCGCTAATTTTGCAATTTTTTCTTTACTCTTCTTATTTCTTTAATTATACAACAATATTCCATCCCCAACACAATAATGTCTGGTTGAAATATTTTGTTTTACTTATTCCTTATTACCTTATCATTTGTATTACATTTTACTGTAGTTTGTTATAAATTTAATATTGTATTTCCATGATTAGACCTTGTTATTTTATTACAAAACCTTAACTATATTTCTATAATATTCATAAAAAATATGACATTTGTAAGTTGTATAATTTTTCTTGTCCCATGACTTTGCATGAATTTCTTGTAAATAAA
>NW_017100143.1:2503201-2517964 GCF_001263275.1 Habropoda laboriosa
TTCGAAGTTTCGATATTTAATAACAGTGGATAGTGCCAATTAGTTTTGTAAGACATAGGACTTTTAACATTGAACATCTAATTATTTATGGAAATATGTCAAAGGTAATCATTTTATTTGTTGCAATTCACAAGATTTCTTATCTCCTTAATATTTATATACATACATATGAAAGGCGATGAAGCTTGATATTAATGAAATTCATGTAATCAACAGATACTTGGGTATAATATTATACTAGTAACTATCCATGTCTTACTAGACGATAGAATAATTCCATCAATTTTATTTCTTTTTATTAATAAAGAAAAAGGGAAGCAAAGTTTTGAAAGGGTAATCAACCTTTAACGAACATTAAGATGAACATTTTGTTGGCTCACGAAAAATCTTTACAAGATTTTGCATCTTCTTTCCTTCCATTTTATTAATCTCAAGTTTACAATTGTTTTTTTAACAATACACATTATACACGGAAAAGTGTAAGAAAAATATTGCTCATCAATTATAAACATTGAAAAAAATGTATGTAGCGGAGTGGAAACAAAATTTAGTATCGTATTCAAAATTAAAAAATTATCGACATGAATTTTTTTACTGTAAAACTTAGCATTTAGCATTTTGCGTATATTATTTCTTCTTCTTTTTTCGAAAAATATTCGTTTTCGTAAAAATTTTTTTACACTTTTGCTTCGTGAATTTTCTAAAAAATTTTAACTTCCAACAATTAACAGTTTTTAAATACACTAGCAAATATTACATTATAATTAAAATTTACTTGTATAGATATAACCATAATTATGTTCTACAAAATTTTTACAAAATTGTTTTATTCGAAACAATGTGGTCTATTTATCTTAGAATGTGAAGTATAAAATTTATAGGTATGTTTTTTGGAATGATAATTAATTACATATTTTCTGGCTACTTGAATTTGTAGTAATACATTCTACTCTGAAGACATTAAATGAATGTGTATTAGGTATGATAAAAGTATATAATATAAATTTCATAGTGGTAAAACATTTGCTTGAAATAAATTCAATTCAAATTCATTAATAATAAACTATAACACACGACGTAGACATTTATGGTTTTATCTATAAATTAATCTTAATTATAAACATCTCCAGAATGTTATGCAGTGCTTTTTAACTATTGCTCTTCCATTTACAACCCCCTTTTAGAATTTTTTGCGAGGCAGTTACTATATTTAGAAAATAAATTTTATTAACTAGATTTAAAATAAGTAAATCAATAATTAACTAGATTTAAAATAAGTAAATCAATACTAAAAAGTATTAAACGTTTAAATCTAATTTAAGGCTCCATTTTTAAAAACTTAAATCACACAAAATTATATTCATCTTGAATTTAATAGAAAAAGTGATGAAGTTATTGAGTAATTACAATTGAAGTTCAATAAAAAAAAGAAACATTTATTTCATCAAAACATCGATACTAAACCAAAATTGATTGACGAATAATTACATTTTATAAAGTCTATTAATACACACTATTTGTTATAGTGTTATCCTTGATTATTCGTTAATTTGGAGTCTTAATGCAGATAACACAAGACAAGACATAAATTAAAGCAACGTGTAGCTTTTAAGCCATTCCTGTTTCATAGTATTTCTGTAGAATGATATCATAAAAATATTAACTAATAGCACATAAAAAAAATTGTAAACACATTACAATGAGATCATAAAATTTTATTATGGAGTCAACAAAAAGTTAATATAACTAAAAAACAGAATTCTTTATATTTTCATTCTAACAGCAAATACTTCGTCTAATATGAAATTCCATTAGAATTATTTCTATTCTTATTCTAATTACATTTACAAAATTGGGTAACTAATTAATAATCTCATTGTATTGTCTATACCTTTGGCAAAATTATAATGCGGATATATTTAATTACGTATTGTTATTTTAACATGCGTATTATTTTACCAGACTATGCATATAATCTCGATTATATTCAATGAAATTAAAACAATAAATACATTTGTCCAACCTGATAACAAACGGTGGTACATTAAACATTCATCCAAATACTTATATATTAAGGATAGGCATAAACAAGTATCGAGCAAATTATAGAATCTTATATTCTTAATTTTTGTATGGATTAAGGAAGAAAGCTGTACATACTATACGTACATATGTACATACTATGAGATCTCGGATAATGGGATGATTAACACACACATTTATATTATATTTACTGTTTATTTGTCATACTTACTAACTAACTAAACATCCTATATACACAATACAACTCAGATACTTCTCTACACACACTCCTTTGTCTTCTTCTTCGCCAATACTTTCCATTCGCTTCTAGAAATGTCTCTCGCATCTCATCTCTCATTCATTCCACTCAGTCTCTGACTTATTCTCTTAAATCACGCTCCCAATAAAAACAACCTCACACATACTAACATTTATTCATCCTTTCAAAAATCATTATACAGTAAATTCTCTCACATTGTCCATATAGATGGTGCTACGCCTAGATCTGCGTTATTCCTGCGCCTATGTTATCTTACTTGTAGTCAGTCAAGCGTGTAACGCTACGAGACCCAGTTTTTTTTATGAGATTTCACAGCATGATAGTTCATAATAGAATAACTTTTTTAATTTTACCTTTTTTTATCTCACAATTTTTTTAACACGTTAAGTGCCAAGCCTGTTTTGTCTTCCTTTCCATTTAGCCCGCGATATCCGATTTCATAAGGAGATCTGTATAAAGTTGCGATAAGACTGCATGTTTTAATAATACTCATTAACATTTTTTTTTTGGTACCAAGTAATATTTAGGTACATTCTTTTATGATCTCCAAATTATTTCAAATTTATTAATAGGAGAATATAATTTTTTAAATTGCATATCGTCAGTCAACAGTGACTGACGCAGTCCGAACGGAAAGTATAGTGTCAGTCACCGGTGACTGACATGGCGCTAACGTGTTAACATACTGGTGAGATTTTTCTGATGAAAATGAGATCAAACACGATATAATTTGAACAACATTTACTTATTAATATTTATTGAGTGATTAATTTTATTTTATAATATATCGCTTTGGATATCACATTGTCCGTTGAATGTGGAGGGAGAGACATCGTTTGGTAGACAGTGTGAGAATCGAAACACCGTTTGGTGGACAGTGTGAGGGTTAAAAGGGTTACATTCGAGTAATTTATCAGAAGCTTGTAGCGAAGATATATTTTGATAAAAAGTATAAATGTATTTCAGCTCAGGAAAATTTTTGGAAGTTTTAAAAAATTTTTCAATGTTTTTTTTTTTTATTGTTCACAACTTTTCTATTATGTATTTTTGAGCAAAATGATTTTTTGATTCCTTGTGTCAGAAATATCCGGAGACGAAATTAGGGTGGACGCACAATTATTCAATCGCTTCTCGGTTATTGCAAATAACCAAAGGGTATCTCGGCCCTCACACTGTCCACCAAACGGTGTCTCTCCCTCCACATTCAACGAACAATGTGTACAGATATTTAATGTATTTTTCTAGCAATTCGTTTTTGTAATTCATCCAAAGCGATATATTACAAACTGAAATTAATCACTCAATAAGTATTAATAAGTAAATGTTGTTCAAATTATATTGTGTTTGGTCTCATTTTGATCAGAACAATCTCATCAATATGTTATTAACTTTTTCATACAGAATAAGTTAAAAATAAAAACGCTGGTGTTTAAATCGCTTGGTTGCCTCGAGTCTCGTTTCATCCTTCTCTTTTATTCGTTATCTTTATCTTCGTTTGGAAATTACAAAGGCGGGTTGCAAAGCTCGAAAACAGTGTCTCTGCTTCCCAAACTGCCCTGTTTAAGTTCTGTACTGGTGGACACTGTGAGAAGCTTTACTGCAATTCAGGTTGCACGAAAGTGCAATCAGTATATTAACAATAAAACTCATACTTATGAAAAATTATTTATTTTAGTTATTTCACATACAGAAAGCCACATCGCTGATAACTGAATATACAGATTTTTTTCTTTTACATAAAATTCTTTTAGAAGTTGACAAAAGAATGACGTGTCACACTTTCTCTCCCTTAGTAATCATGCCCACGAAAATTCATTCCACATTATGTTCTTTAAATCAAAACCAAGCCAGTAACTCTGACTAAGAAATCTCTCCTAAATCTAACACTGGTATAAAATTCTATCTCACGCATTCGTATGACTCGTTCTCGTTACAGTAACGGCACTTTATAAATTAGACCAAATACAAGAGAGGATTATCCAGCCAACTTTTATTAACTAGAACGATATATAAATAAAGCTGTTCATTTATTAGAAGAAACGAAAGTATTCGTTCATTTAAGAGCAGTATGTACTCTGTTGACGATCATTAAATAATTTACTATAACAAGGTATAGAGAGATGTGCGTAAGCATAATTAGAATGTATTACTATATTAAATATTTAATTACATTGATTTAATAACTCTCTAGCTGTTACTTTGTATCGTTATTGATATTTACTCAAACATAACAAATAAGGCTGTTTGAAAATTTTGTGAGATATCGTTATTTCCTATTTCTCCGCTGCGCATTTAAATCTGAATCGAGTTAAACTGCTTTTAATAAATCGAATTCCAATTCTTTGCGACCCATTTTACGTTTGATTAAATTTGTTATGGTACATTTATAACAAACAATTGACTCTATGATGATGCCAAGGTTAAACGAACTATAATACTAGGAATGTGCAAATAATTTATAAACAAAAGACATGTAATCTATTATCTAAGGAAACTATTTAAAATATTATTTTAAGTTATGCCATTGTGCTTCATTTTATAAATTAATATAATATCTTGTAACAATTTCATATAAATGTAATATAATGTTACATATTTTTGCCTTAGTAAATTCAACTAAATATTTGTGCTTTGCACAATATTTTATTATTATTTATGACGAATTGTTAAAAATCGTGACTATTTTTAAAACAAATGCATTAAAATAAGTGTTAAAAATATCTATTAACCACAATATGTGGCATAAAATATAATAAGGATAAACGAATTATTATAAATTAGTAAATTACTACATGTTATTATACATATATATGATAATACCATTAATACAAATATAAAAAAACAGCTTAATATAATTCTTATACCAATTTCAAAAACGGTAAATTGTGTAATGAACATCATGTAATATATCCCACGTCTGTTCGGTTATTTCCAAGATTTTATTAAAATACTCACATTTATGGCTCATAATTTAGTAAATGGGTCGCAAAAAAAAATATATTTCCATTAACATTCAGATGACGAATTTAAATTAGGGGGTGATATTTGCTTCGTTTTAGCAACTGAGTCCAATTCCACGCCTTCATCACTACACATAGTGGCTTTATCTACCGGTGCACTATCTAAAATAAAGAATAAACCAGAAATCAAATTTTTAATCTGCAAATGTTATAAAACGCCGGTGCATGTTAAAACTTTATAGTACGCTGAAATACTTACCAGTTTTTACCGGACTCGTGCCTACACTACCTGGTGACCCAGGAGATCCAGTCTTTTTGTGAAGAAGACTGTTGAAAAAGCTAGCTAAAATACCTTCTCCGGATTGTGAAGTTTTGGGATCCAATTTTTTATTTGGCGATGCCACCTGCATATAAAATATTTAATATTTGCAAAATTCAATTTTTTGCCATATCGATGACAGATCACACCACAAAAATTAGAACATGCTTTCAATTGTTAATTGTAAAAAGCACATAACGCTCTCATTCAAAACCGAATTACTGAACAACAGAGTACATGATTCAAATTTAGAATACTATTCATACAACGAAGAGTTTAAAAATTATAGATACAAATATATTTTCTATATATTCTAAATCTAACAAAATATGCATATTAACATTCTGAAATAATTGTCAGCTTACATTCTAAAATGTAGGGATATGCAATATAATTTATTATAGAACATGTTATCTTGTAACTGCATAATGGAAGCTACTAACTTAAATACAAAAATATAGAAACAATAAGCAATGCATGAATTTATCTAAATGATTTAATGTCAACATGAAGAAACACTGAATGATCCTAACATTAATATACAAAAAATTGGTTATGAAATATAAATGCTGTGCCAGATAATTACATCCTAAGGGTATTTGTCCCTTCAAAGTATTAAAGACAAGATAATTTTAATATGAACAAGCATTGTCTGTTAACGAGTGAAAATATGGTGACTGCATACGTGAAATTGACATATAAATTTACTTCAAAAACGTCGTTATTATTCAATGCTGAATGATTATTAATTAATTGCATGTAACATGACAAGCATACTCTAATTATAAATGGTATAACCTGAAAAACTGGCCCGGTGCTTGCCTGATTCCTGGGAGAACGTGTTGATTCTCTTAGGCCTAGTACTACAGCTTGTTGTCTTGCTAAGAAAAGTTGTTCTTCCTCTGCCCGTACTTCTACTTCTCTGGCTACACACTAATTAAGAAAATGTTTTATTACAAATTGCATGGTAAAAGAATAATTTATTATACACACATACCTTTCTATTTGTTGGTGGTGGTACAATGACATGTCTATAATAATCATCTGGTTTCATTGATTGCAAATTTTCATAAAGAATGCTAATCTTTCTCGCATTATCCCAACCAGCGGGACTGCAATTAAAAATATTTTAAAATCACAGAAAAAATCTATAAATTTTTAATTAATGAAAATTCCATACATAAGAACTGCATCTTTTTCAACAACTAAAGCAGGTGTTCTAAATGGTAACGAATAAATTCTATGTGTGAGATATTTATAAAGTAAATCACAGTTTTTATCTTCCTTTGCTGATGTGTAGAATAATCCTGCACCATATTGTATACAAAACCGTCTTATCCACTGTTGCATAAAATCAAAATGTTCATCCCTACAAATAATTTAAATTGACAAACCAATCCAACAATTTCTTACAATTAATAATAATTGTATCACTTATTTGTGTTGATACTGTAATCTTACTTGTAATCATGCTGTTTTTCAAGAGTACACATATAATCAGTTTTTGTAATAACAACAACAATATCTAGACCTAAATTTGTTGTAAGTACTCCATCTGGTAATGGTAAATTATCAATTGCTTCATCATCTAAATTACGACTAGTACGCCTTAAAGGGCTACCAGGATCTAACTCATCACCAGGCTCTGTATAATCTTGCCATTTTTTCATATCTAAATATATAAAAACAATGTATAAAACTTAAAAAGTTATTTTATAAAACAAATAAATGTTGTACTCTTAGAAAATATCAAAGAATATTTGTTAGAATAGCTCTTTATTATTAAAAAGTTCTTAGTTATTAAACTAAGAAAGGAATGACTCACTAAGCTGCTTGCAACGTTGCCAAGTATCATTATCTATATGTAATTGGTCAATGTGATGTGCTAAAATTGAAGCCCAGCTTTCAAGTTGTTCAAGAATGGACCATGGGGTTGTCATTGCAGCTACTAACATAACAAGTGTATGTGGATATCTTTCTGCATTTAATGCAAATCTCAAAAGATTTACATGACCAGGGTCTCCATCTAATACCCACACAGATAATCTTGAATTAATATTACCATCTCTATAATCATCTCTCACATCAATATATGCAAATTCTAAGCCAGAACCTTTCTTTGGATCTTCAACACCTTGTAATTTAGCAATAAGTGTTGTTTTTCCACTTTCATTATCACCTATAGATGAATTAGTTGTTACATTACTTATATGTATAAACACTTAATAAAAATCTTTATTATATAACATACATTGTAAACATTTATAATTCATATGACTAAAAGATGACTTTCATATTTTTTTTATGTCATATATAAAATTAACCTGTCAAGCATTAATGAAAATAAGAAACAAAATATATAATAATCAAGCAATCGTACAGAGAAATGAAATATTTAAATATCAAGCACATTAATAAGTATACATTAAAGATGATATTGTCAAAATAAAACCATATGTGGAATTAACACAATATCTACGTATAGCACTTATATCTTTTCAGAACTTTGCATTAATGAAGAACACTGACAATTTAAACTTACCTAAAAGAAGAATATTTTTATTTGATGGTAATTTGTTACTGCTACTATTTTGTACATCAGCCAAAATAGAGGACCTGTGTAAAGAAGAACGTAATACAAGTATAATACATGGTAAAATATTAAACATGACTAATTTTCTTACTTGTGATATGTGGCATGCAAGATGAACCTCAAAATATTTATATGTATAATTGTCTCTAGTGTATATATTTTACATTAAAAAATTTTTCAAAAGTGCATTTTCTAAACATACCACAAATTGTCTGTATTTCCTGGGTCCTCTTTGTTTTTTAACTGAAATTCACTGCTCTGCAACATCATATCAATTGCCGTCGCTGCCATTATCCATTTGACAGAAATGAAATCTGCTATCGATTGTGCGCAAAATGCGGGTGCGGCTCGTAGTTAACTTCGTTCAGAATGGAACCTCGAGTATATTTAAATTTGAGCTTACATACTTCGTACTTTTAATTTGAAACAATTTACATTCTTATTTAATATATTTTTTTAATAATACTACTTCTTGTATTAAATCTGTATCGTTACAAGCGTTTATATATGCATGTATTTATTAATACGCAAGAAACATACATAAATAAATATTTTATGTGTATACAAAACGTAAGTATTAACAGATAGATTTAAGTAAGTATTCAGAATACAAGTAAATAAATTAGTACTTATGTAAGTCGACACTAACGGCGCAAATTATACAAACGTCAACCCATTTCATTTTCGAAGAATTGCAGAAAATACATTGACACCCTTCTTCATGAAGAAAGGTTTTTGAATTATATGTTATTATTAATGCAGTGAAACCATCATCAACTACAAATAATATAACACAGAATGCATACTTTTGTAAAAAGAAAAAATATTGACATGATGATTGAAGAGTAACAAGATTGAAACTTTATTACCAAAATACAAATTTCTTTACTGTAATATTTTATTTCTTAAGCACTTTCAATGCTTATAATTAACTATAAAGTATTACAAATTAACGACATTTTACAAACAAATCATAGCTAGATTTTAAACAGAACAATGTTTTTTCTTTGTAATACAGATTTATTTATTAATTACCGCTTCAGTGCAAATTATTAGACGGCTGATGTTAAAATGATTTACGCTTGCACATTGTATGCCATTCTACATAAAACTACCGTCGAGTGATACCAGAATCATGGGCCGTGGACGAAAGCAGTTACCCCCACTATGACCTACTGCCGTCTCCTACTATACCGTTCTTGTGCTCTCACACAAGTGTAGCGGTAGCTCTGCAGTGTGCGAAGCCTGTTCGGCTCTTTCCGCCAATTATCTACGTCACCACGTGACACTCGAGCAACCTAGAGCGCATGAGTAAGAATTAAGAGATTCCCTTTGAATCTCGGTGAGACGCAGTGTTTCGAGTTATGGGCGTTCGGGACAAAAATCATAATTTCTAAATTAATCAATTTTCGACCTAAGTTCTCTAATACTTTTTTTTGAAGAGAATTTAAATATGCATTGATTGGCACATAAAAAAATATATGGTTTCATTTAAAAAATGCCCCAAAAAGGGGCATAGAAAATTTCCCATTCATCGATTTTTCCTAGACTTGGTGGCTACGGGCGTAAAACATTTCGCTATCCGGACACGTGGTGACGAAAATAATGCGACCGCCCCGAGCGCATGGGTACTTTTTAATGTAGACTCCAAGGTCGACTCCAAAACTGCTTGCTACTCAGGCTTTCCAGTAATAAACATTTCTCCTCCGTTCTATTGTAAAAATATCCCTTCCTTAAGGAACGTCCATCTAGGACCCAGGAAACGCTTAAACTGGCAGAGTAATTTTGCCAACCGTAAGAGAAACATGCATCGTACGAACGCGCAGCAGTACGAAATGTTTTTTATATTCGCGCAGTGCGATGGCAATGCCATCGTTGCCGCTGCGCGATACCGCGAATTGCATCCTGGAGAACATGCACCAGATGCGGCGGCCTTCATTTTTAAACGTAGGAACAACAAATTGTTCACAAACATAACAACCTTTCCCAGTGGCAAGAGAAATTGATCGGTGCGGGGAAGTGAGTTCACCGCTGAGCGTTAGTAAAGAAACAAGAAACATCGCTATCGACAACAATAAACGTCGAATGCGGAAAGAAGACGTCGAACGCCGCGACGTCTTTTGTTTTTTTCTCCACTTTCCCAGTGGCAAGTGAAAGTGACAGTGAAAAAAAAATACAGTGAAGTGAGTTCATCGGCCCGACCGTAACATCAGCTGTTTCGGATTACCTGGAAAGGTCAGGATTGACACACTGACCCAGTGCCAACGACCCACTTCCGTCGAAGCAGGTTCATTCGTGGATGAATGAGTAAGTTTTTCATAAGTAATAAAACACTTTATTCCTTTCGGGTAACGAATAAAAGTATCGAACACAGTTATTAAACGACTTATTTGTTATTCATGAAATAAAAAAATACGTTTTGTAGATCAATGTCAATGGATACACACGCTGAAAATTTCATCGAAATCGGTGGATGGAGAAACAAGCGACAGGCATCGAAAGATGTAAGAATCTGCAGATTTATTACAGTTTTACGCCGAAAGTCGTGATAGTGCGATTTTCACAATCTTTAACCGTTTGTAGCTCATAGAAACATTAACCGATTTCGATGAAATTTTCAGCGTGTGTATATCATTGACATAGATCTACAAAACGTATTTTTTAAATTTTCATTACGAGCTCAGATATAAAAGTTGTAAAAACGACCTTCGCTATTTTCTTCGCGATTCCGACTAATTGCAGTTTTTTCAAAAATTTATACAAACGTCGGAATGACGGCAAAAAACCATTTCTGTAAGCCTTATAAAAATAGCGGTGTAAAGTCAAATTTTTTTGACAGCGATCGATAACCGAGAAGTCACGCATACGCGTCGTTCACGATAGCGCGCGGGTGAATCTCTGTTCGCTCGTCCCTGAGCGCGGGTGCTACGGGCGTTGTGATTGGCCAGTGTTTTTCGTTAATAATTCGAAAACGAAGCTTCAAACTACATTTTGGACAAGGAAAAAGTTGTTCAGAGTCACCCCAGCAACCCCCCATTTCCGGATCTTCGAAGAGTTACGGGACACCCTGTATATGCTGCTAGAAAATAAGGATGAAACGGCATGAACTTCAGATTGTCAGAAGTAACTAGCAAGATATCACTAGACAATGTGCAAAAAAGTGCGCCGTATATTAGTTTATGTCTGACACTCGATAGTTTGAATCATAACATAATTTCATCTGTACTTTCCAGCAGTTTACATATGTGTATATATCAAAAATGTTGGACATAGAATAATGCATTATTTAATAGTAAGATCAACATGTTTTCGATTATACTGCTTAATTATTTTGTCTTTATTATATAAATGTATAATTATTGTGTATTACATTTTTTAATATTAAAATTTACATTTTGCAACAACATCTGTATTATCACGTCATTTTTCTTCAATTGTAATGTTGAAAACACATAGATATTATTATATGGATTTATGATATCTGTGTTGACATATTCAATAAATACTAATTAGATAATTATGAATTAGATACAAACTGATGTAAGATAAAAATGTTTGGCAACTTAAATGATTCTGATAGTGAGGATGAATTACCTCCTGGATGGGAGGAAATGACAACTGCCAATGGAAACGTCTATTATGTAAAGTAAGTAATAGACATTATAATACATTTATTTTATTATTACTCTATTGTTATTGTTGTTGTTATTATTATCATTTTACATTAACAAACTGTAGGATTATGTTATATAAGTTAATATGAAATAGTGTTTTCTGTAATATATAATTTTAAAGTTATATTATTCAAATTGTAACACTACTTCTTTTTATTTTAGTCACTACACAAAAGGCACTCAGTGGACACATCCTAGAACTGGTCGTACAAAGATTGTTGAAGGGGGTATAATGTGAATTTATATATTAATACAAAGCATTTATATTGTTTATTGATTATTTATACCATATAAATGCAGTTTATGGCATTTAAATATTTAAACCTATGTATTTTCAAATTAATTAATAATTATATAGTTATTAAAAAGTTATAAAGTTACAAAGTCTTTATGAATAAAACTTGATATCACTATTTGTTAAAAAGAATTACCATCTGGATGGGAAAAATGTGTGTCAGAAGATGGTCAAATTTTGTTTGTTGATCACATGAATCGTACAACCACCTATACTGATCCACGACTTGCATTTGCTACGGAGTATAGAGAGTTGTCGCAGCCTGTAAGACAACGTTTTGATGGAAGTAGCACAGCATTAGCTGTTTTACATGGCCGAGATTTAAGAGGCAAAATTGCTCTAGTTACAGGTGCCAATACAGGAATAGGTAAATAATACTTATTGTTATTTCATATTTAATACTATACTTATATCACCTACTTCATAGCATTTGCATTACCAATAACCAATGGTAATAACAGTAAACTCTCATTAAATGAACCCATATATTTTTGAACACCTTTTTAATATAAGATAGATATAAAAGAAGATAAAAGTATAAAAAATTTAACATTATTATTATTTTCTTGTACTTATCTTCTTCTTTTATAACTAAATTCTAAATTGATTCTATTTTTTAAGGTTTTGAAACTGCTAGATCACTGGCTTTGCATGGATGTAAAGTTATCTTGGCTTGTAGAGATTTAGAAAAGGGTACAGAGGCAGTACAAAAAATAAAGCAAGAAGTAGAAAATGTAACATGTGAAGTATTACAGATAGATTTATCATCATTGCACAGTGTCAGAGAAGCAGCTGAAAAATTTAAACAAAAATATAGGTAATCTTAAATTAGGAGTAATATCCATCAATAGCAAAATGTTATTGCAATATATCAACCACATTAATTTACATTTTCAGAACTCTACATATCCTTATATTAAATGCTGGAGTGTTTGCAATTCCTTATCAACTCACAAAAGATGGTTATGAAACAACATTTCAAGTAAATCATCTTTCACACTTTTACCTCACCCTTTTATTAGAACATCCAATACGAAGTTGTCATAATTCTAGAGTGGTAATAGTTTCAAGTGAATCACACAGGTATCCAAAACTTTTTAACAAATATAAATTTGCATATATTATAAAATAATAAAATTCTTTTACTTTTTTAAATGAAAATCAATGTGTCATATATTATTTTTACAATTAGATTTTCATCTCTGCAAACAGTAGAAGATTTCCACCAATTACTTCTATCCCCTCCTGCATATAAATATTGGTCTATGGAGGCATATAACAATTCCAAATTATGTAATATTTTATTCGCACAAGAATTAGCAAAACGTTGGCCGTCTGTAAATGTCTTGAGTTGCCATCCCGGTAACATGGTTTCTTCATCGTTAGCTCGTTATTCATGGACACTACGGTTATTATTTACACTTGTGCGACCTTTTACAAAATCACTGGTATTACAATTATTTGTTTAAAATAAGAACTTTTGACAAATCTAGTTATAATTCCTTAAACTTTACAGCAACAAGCTGCCAGTACATCAGTTTTCTGTGCAACTGCACCAGAATTGGAAGGAGTAACAGGATTTTATTTCAATAACTGCTATCGTTGTGATCCATCGAACACTGCATTAGATCCTACACTTGCAACCAGACTATGGTCTGTTAGTCAAGAAATGATTATTAATGTTATGAAAAAAGACAAACTATGGGAAACATTAGCTCTAAAATAAAAAATACTGTTATAAAAGTTGTGAACAAACACAAATTAGTAAAATATTGAAACTGAAATATATTTTAAGTAATAAGAAGTTTATATGTATCTTTTATCAAAAATCTTGTCAATAAATTTTTTTTTGTATCTTTTAAACTTCAATACATTTTTTGCAAAATCTATTTATAGTCATATATGTAAACATGTATATTGAAAAACTAAAACAGTACTTTTTAAATATTTAAAATTATACTATAACAATTCATACATAAAATTATACTATATAAATACATTTTAACAATTTATTTGCTAATAATTACCTGAACATAATTATTTAAAATGCCTATAGATAAAACTATTCTACTAATTAAAGTATGTACAGTCAATCACAAAAATATTCGGGCACACCTATAATTTTGAATATTCTTCTCTGTATTTTACGTAAATATACAATAAACGAAACGTGTATTATGCTATGTTGCATTATAGTTTCTAGTTAACAAAAATACAAAAACCATTTATTTAGTATATATAGCTGTTTAAATAATAAAAAAGGAAGGAAGTAGTAACCAATTCCGAGATCACAAAAATATTCAGACACTAGGCATATTTCACGAATTTCCAATTCCCAGAAAGTCAATAGAACAATATTTATAAACACAATGCTCAGACTATGTATAGAGAATATTGGAAATTGAGTATTCATCAATCTTTGAAATTCATGCGAAATGGATTGTAGAAATAAAAACACGTCTTTTGATATGCGGGAATTAGTGATTTTCCATCAGAGAAAAGGAAAGTTATTTCGCGAAATTGCAAGCTTGTTAAAAATGAGTAAGAGTACAATATCAAACATTCTGGAGTGATAAAAATAAAGATCGGGTTAACATTGTATGTAAACATATCTTATATG
>NW_017100143.1:2518335-2519984 GCF_001263275.1 Habropoda laboriosa
TGAATAATTACGTACACCAATTTTTAGAATCTACTATTGGATATATGTTTGGCAGAGATATAACTTGCAGAGAGCCAATACATCGATGCGATGATTATCAACCAGGTGTATTAACAGAATTTGGAAGAACCGGTATAAAAGTAGGTATTCAAATAAATATTTTTCTTTTGTAATAATGGCTATTAAAATACCAACTGAAAATTTATAAATTAATTTACTTATTTTTCAAGGAAGAATAATTTTTAATCTCTTTGGCTTTTATTATGTATAACTTCGTGCAATACGGGGAAAAATAAAATTTGAAAAACTTCGATTTTCTTTTTTTAATTGCTGTCAATATTATCAAATGACAGCATAAACAAGGTCTTGACGCACCATGTCAATTTTGTATAAAGTAATATAAGTACAAAATGTACAAAGATTTTTGACGTCAGTAATTGTTTTACATTATTTTTACATAAATTTTCGTTAATGTTGAGTGTAAATCTGGTAAGTAGATTTTCTATATTATATTTTAATATCTGAGTAACTAGAATATTTTATAATCATTTATATTTACTTTCATTTTCAAACACACACACTAGAAATGTGTTTATAAATATAATTTGTAACATTATTGATGACTTCTGTTTATTATACGTTTCACTAGTGACAAATATTATGAAAGTACATTTTCAATAATAAAGAAATTTCATGATTTAAGAAAAATGTAATTATAAAATTTAAATATGAATAATATTTTAGCGGTAATAAAAATTGGTTAACTATTTGTTTTTAATGTTTCATCACAGACAGAGTACTATATATCATAATTTCGTAATTATTTGCGCCTCTCAAAACTAACACTAGATGTCACGTTTTAATATGTTAAACCTTTGGCCTGTTGGAATATTTTCTGCTAGTGCCAAATTATAATTTTAGAGATAAGGGTTTAATATTTTTAGGAATGGTTAGAAACATTTTAACATAATTTGTGAATGAATTACGCATCTTAAGAAAGTTACCATTTACTCATATTTTAAAACGAACAATGGTAATTATCAGGTTATAAAGATGCAGTTATAAAATTTTAATTATTAATTGGTTATTCATTATTTTAATTTAATAACTTTCCTTTCATTAAATCATATTTTACTTTTTTTATACGTGTTGCATTGAATAAATTATAACATATAAAGAAATTTTGGAATGAGATGCAATAATTTTAACGATGAATACAATTATAATAGATATAACAATTTTTCAAAAGAAATTCAAGCACTATTACTAATATTGGAAATAGAAATCAATTAAATGTGTACATGAAGTTGTTCAAGAAATTCTTGATGCCGTGTGGGCTATGTGCTGCAGTACCAATAATGAAACCTACTAATCCTGTGGAAGAACATGCTACACCTTGTAATAATGAAACACAAGGAAAGAAATTAATAAAACCATCGGAACTACCCATTTATTCTGTTGCAGATGGGTATTCTAAGCAGATGCCACGGTAAAGCACAAGTAATTTCATATTATATCCTTGTTTATAAAAGGTTTATAAGAATTTTATTTTTTTTAAATATAAACTTATTTATGGAATTCTTCTTAAAAGCATTATACTTCAATTATACTTTATAATTAATGTATAATATAAAAGAATAATCATTTCT
>NW_017100143.1:2520037-2521412 GCF_001263275.1 Habropoda laboriosa
TAAGGTTTCTAATGATGTTTCCAATACTCTTAAAAATCTTAAATGTGTGTATTTACATCTAACATAAAAAGCTTACATCTAAATAAGAATGAAAAAATAAGAATTTCAACAAAAATTACTTTGTAGTCATAGTTGATTACCTTCAAGATGAAGCCAATTATCTTCCAAGAATAGGAGCTGTTGGTATTGGTGGCTTATCAGGATTAACATTGGGACTCAGAGGAGGCTTGTTAAAACGACTATTTTACACAAGTACAGGTGCTGGTATTGTTGGATGTATTTGTTTCCCTAGGGAAGCAAAAGAAGCACTCAATACAGTGGAACACTATGGAAATATTAGTTACAATTTCATTTATGGTGGTGCGTATATTTATTATTGTTTTAAAGGATTATATTAAAATATTTTGAAACATTTAAATAGAATGTAAACAATTTGTTAAATTTCCATACTAATAACATGAATGGCAAGCAATTTGAACTTTACTACAAATAAGATAATATTCATTCTCAATAATATATACTAAAGTAATTTTTCCTTTGCATATTACTAATTTAGAATACCCTTTAAATAAAGTGAACCTCTAATTTAGGTTGAAAAATTGTTAATAAAACTGATATATCTGTAATGAAATATCAAAACCAATTAAAGCAAAGTATATTACTAATATACTCTCATTCATATTGTTGTACTTATAATACAAAGTGTAAATTGTATATTGTTAAAATTTCAAATTTCATCTTTTATTAAAAATTTCAGTGAAACCAGGAGATAGTAAAACGGAAATTTTAAAAAATGACTTTCCATTACTGAAAAGTATGCTTGAATCAAAATACTTTCGTATGTTAAGTCAACCTTTTGAACAGAAAACATCCAATGCAACTGAAAAAATGGAGGTAGGATGCAACAATAAAATTACCTTTTTGCATCATTCCTCCTGCACCTTGTAATTGTGTCAATATAGTTTGCCATTTTACTGTATAATGTGTTTTACAGAAACATATTTAAATTTACATATATATATAACATTCTTCAGAATTGTTTAATATCAAAACTTGAGAAAGGATGTAATTTGTTTTAAATATTTTTCATTTTGGGGTCAGTTTTTTTACAAAAATTGCACTTATAGTTCTTGGAAAATTTCATGAAGATAATTCATCAGAAGCCTGTAATGTTTCCTTCCATCATAATAATGAAGATTCAAACCTTCTAGAACCAGTAACACTGAAAGAAACTTCTCCAATAGAAGTACAAAATTCAAAGAATTCGAAAACATTATTTAAGTAACTGTATGAATAGGTACCTTCATCATTTCTTCCTCTACCTGTTTTTACAAATATTGAATACTAATAATTTACATTTAATAATTACATAAAT
>NW_017100143.1:2521763-2526910 GCF_001263275.1 Habropoda laboriosa
AAAAATGTATATGAAAAAAGAAAACTCCCCTAGTTTACTGCTCATTGATTAACAAAATTTTTTAGAAAAACTTTAAATTGTAAAGTTCGTCTTTTCTCTCTTTTCAAGGTAGACTGCCAATTATTAATGAAATATTAGCAATTAAAACTTAAATTTTAAAATATAAAATACACATACCCACAAGATATTGGCCCTGCAATAAGGTCGCCGCTTTAAAATTCGATGAATACCAATTCATAATAAGATATTATCTCGACATCCTGGTGTCTCTTTTTTTTTTTTTTTCTTTAATATGCGGTAATATGTACCGCGAACTACATACAGTAAAGATTCGATAAGAATTCGAAATTCGGGACCGCTGCGCAACAGTTACGAGATAGGTACTAGATTTTTCAAACTGTATTTTACCGACACTAACGGACGCAGAAAGAGACAGCAGACAAAGAAGAGAGAGATATTGAAAGTCAAGCAGTCCTAAAATATCAAATACCCACATATCGGTGAGACAACACTAATATAAAAGAAAAACTTTTTTATTTACTGTGTTTTGCTGATAAAAATTTTACTAACATATCCATAATATTTTTCTGATTAAAATGAGACCAAACACGGTATAATTCGGTTTGCATTTAGTTACTTAATAAGAAATTCCACACAAACATACCTATGTACACACACACATAATTACACCCTCGCTATAAATAATTAATACATATTTACATACATACACACTTTATTATATCTTTACTATATCTATTAAATGTAAGACACCTAAAAAAGATTACATATAAGGATTTACAAAACATAAGAAATTAAAAAATTATAAAAGGTCAAAAAATTCAAAAGAATTACTAAAATTAATGAAACTAACAAAAAATTACAAAAGTACAACTTATACCTATTTATAATTATACAGAATGTTAACGGATTTACTAGTCAGCATAGAATAGAATTTATATTCTATTTAAAAAATTGAATGTCATCTTCATTTCTCAAAAAATAATACAAACTCAAAAAGTTCACATACGTTGTTATATTATTTGCAAAAAATAGTATCACTTTTTTCTCTTTCATTTTTTTCACATACTCATCAAAAACGCCGACTAGTAAATCCGTTAATATTCAGTATAAAGTATGACTACCTATAATTATATTATTTATTTATAGTTTTTTACGTTGAATCTTCTGATAATAGTTCCTCTAATTCCAACGTCAATTTAATGCTTTGCATTGAATGAAATTTTAAACACTGCATAATATGTTTTATTCGCTCCGATTTCGAGCTTGTGGTTGTCCTCTCACTTTCACACACATCTTCATTTTCTTCACTTTCTTCTTTTTTACATACACGTACGTTCACATCTTTTTCATTGAAAACTTCTTCTTTTTCCCTATAGGCTTTAACTAAACGTATGTTACGTCGAGATTTAAATTTAGCAAGCCACGATGTACTAACTTTAAAATTGGAACAGGATGGAATATCCTGTTTCAATCGTGCAGCTTTTTCCAATATTAAACTGTCAGATATAGAATCACCAAGAGTTCTTCTTTCTACGAACCACGTAAACAAGCGGTGCTCCAATTCCTCGAACATCGGTTTTTTTAACCTTTGCCGTTGTCGCTGTCTTTTGCTTTTTGCAGCGAATTCGAGAATACGGACCGTGTTCTTCTTTATGCGACGAATGGTTATTGGATGTACCTGATGCTTTGCAGCAACGGTTGAAGTAGATAAAGTTTTCAAGTCCTCAAGGACCTGTAGCCGTTGTTGCATTGACAAAGTCACTAATTTTTTACTCGACATGATAGTACAGTAAAGATTCTGTAAGAGTTCGTTGGGATCTACACGTTGACTGTTCATGGTCTATCCCCACCACAAGGGGGGACCACCCTTGAACCAGGCAAGCGACTAATGTGACACGGTCACGGCATCTCCTTATCGCATTCGGTGGCGGCTGTCCGTGAGACAATACTAACAAAACTGCAAAACTTTGTTATTTTCAATTTTTCTTTAATAAAAATTTCATCAAAATATTTGTGAGATTTCCCTGATTAAAATCATACTAAACACGATATTGTTACAAAACTTGGTTGTGTTGATTGGGCTTGTGAATCTTCCTTTGCCTGCTACCTTTTTCTACGTTCATTTCGCTGCTGGCAAAATATTTACATGTAAAGAATGAAAGACCTCTCCGTTAAGGATGGCAAGAAACCTGACGTTGCATTGCTTTAAAAATAAGAATACTGTTCGCGAAGGATCTGGCCACGGAGTGGGGAAGACGATGGTCTTCTGGTAAAATTTTTAACATATTAATAAATTACAATTGTTCGCAAGCTGTGTAAACGTTAGTATAACAACTCCTATATGTATTCTTATGTGTCCTTTAAACTCGTCAGAGGTCGAAAATCGTTTCTTCCTATCCATTAATTGATCAAAGGCAATGCGGCTTACGAATAGTTAACGTGTAGAAGAGTGTCCCATTCGAGAATAATCGGATAGGTTCAGTTCTACTACTCGATACATAACTGTTCGTATTTGACACAGCTGTGAAACTCTTAATGGAGAGGTCCTACATTCTTTAGATATAAACATTTTGCTGGCAGCGAAATGAACGTAGAAAAAGGTAGCAGGCAAAGGAAGATTCACAAGCCCAATCAACACAACCAAGTTTTGTAACAATATCGTGTTTAGTATCATTTTAATCAGGGAAATCTCACCAATATTTTGACGAAATTTTGATTAACCAAAAATTGAAAATAACAAAGTTTTGTAGTTTTGTTAGTATTGTCTCACGGACAGCCGCCACCGAATGCGATAAGGAGATGCCGTGACTGTGTCACATTAGTCGCTTGCCTGGTTCAAGGGTGGTTCCCCCTTGTGGTGGGGATAGACCATGAACAGTCAACGTGTAGATCCCAACGAACTCTTATAGAATCTTTACTGTAATATGTATCTTTGTACATAGATATAATAAAAGAGGATCTTTTACATTTCAAACTACTATCTTTAGTGGTTAGATTGAATGTAATTCCTCAATTCACCGCTCTACATCGTAGAGGGCACAACAAACTTCTTATACGATCGGTATTTCAGAATGTGAGACACAAAGCTAATAAGGTGATAAATCTATTCTATACTTCGTCTATGGTTATACCTCATTTATGATATTTTTTGGTAATCTAATAAATAATATTTTATGTCTGCTATCTTTACTAACTTTGATGATTAGATTGCACGTAATTTTCAATCACCGCTTTGAATCCTAGAAGCACGAACTCTTACAAGACAAAAGATCTATACCTCGTCCGTAGTATTATTTATGTTTACATTACAAATAAATCACATTTTTAACTCAAAATTTATTGTACATAAAATTGAATTATCACTTATACCATCTAAAACAAGTTTTTATTTATAAAAGAATATTATTGTAACAACGTGTTCATTTAAAGTTGACATTTATTTGACTTTTATTTGAACATAATCTAAACTGTAATAATAATTATACCATAACATTTTTATTTTGAAAGATAAAAATGAGTTCAAATAAAACAAAGTTATCAAAAAGTATTTTAGAAATGAAGGTAAGTTAAAGAAATTGAAAATAACTCTCTTGCAGTAATATGTAAAATTATGCATGAAATTTGTTATTAATCTGAGTATTACTTATATCAAAAGTTTATGAAACGAACTAAAGAAAAGGTGGAAAAACAACAATTTCAAGAAGAGGGTGAAGAATATTTTGGAAATGAATTAACAAAGCGTATGAAGAAAGAATCGTAAGTTTCGTTTTTAAATGTACAAAGTACCTTTAATACTAATTTTAGATTTAAATTGTAATTTTAATTTTGTATATATTATTTCATATTAATTGCATAATAATAATTAATAATTAATATAATGAAATAAAAAATTTTTAATGAATGGGCGCACACACAGAGGATGGCCCATACAACTGGAACAAGTGATACCTCTTTTTTTGAATGTAATTAAAAAAAAACTTTAAAATGAACTACATTTTCAGGATCATATTTTTTTTGCATGAACAATAATGCATGTGCATTTTACAGTTGTATCATCTTTTTAAATAGTAGAAATATACATTTTTGTGCATAAATCAAATCTTGTCATTCTACATAGAAAATGTACTAAAAACACATGCCCATTTAAAAAAATGATGCAACTGTAAAATGCACATGCATCGTTGCATTTCTGAACAAAGCATGGTTTTGAAAATGTAGCCCTCTTTGAACCATTTACCTTTTTCCTCTAACATTTTCTTTCTAATTGCAATCATAAAGAAAGTATGACTTATTCCAGTTGCATGTACCACCCTGTTTATATAAGACAGGACACTTAAATATGAAAAAACTGTTTGAAGAGATGAACAAAATGATAAAGAGAAAAATCTCTTCGAGATCATTAGTGTTTCTTCAACCACTATGGTACATTTTTTTTCTATATTCTTACAGAGCATAAAAAGACAAATTTAACAACATTAACAACATATCATTTTGATCATTCAATCTTGAGATATTTTTATGAGCCTTTCTGTCTATTTAATATAAAAAAAAATTCAAGTCTACAAGATATCTACAGTGGTTTAAAAAAAAACAGCTTACAACATTTTATCTGGCTCACTCTTTATGTCATTACACACATACACAACATATATTTAAAATAAAAATATAATGCCATTTACAATACAGTTGTAAAATTAAAATTATTTATTTACTTCTTTTCAGAGAAAGGTTTATTATTGAACCTAGTTATGTTTTTTGTGAAAAATTAATTGATGGTAGAGTAAGTTTCCGAGGAATGAACCCTGAAATAGAAAAGTTAATGGAAGCAGAACAGAATAATGAACGTGTCAAAATTGAGGAAAAAAACGAAACAGACATTTCAGATGAACAAATGGTACACCATTGGAAAAAGTTTAGGAAAATGTCAAAAACTGACCGTAAATATGAAAAATCGTTACAAAAACATAATAACAATCATGAACCATTACCAAAGAAACCAAAGTTTTTGAAACCGCAAGATTAGTTTTTGGTATAAGTTGTTTTTGTGTGTATATAATTTACTTTAATGAAATTTTTTACATAAAAATTATATGTGAAATTAAATAATATTGTAGCTTGTAAGGTCA
>NW_017100143.1:2527591-2527798 GCF_001263275.1 Habropoda laboriosa
TTTAATATTAAGCATTACCTACTTAATATTCATACAAATACCTTTAAACATTTGATAATATAACTTTATGTAGATCTTAACACAATTTTAAAAAGAATAATTAAAAGTTAAAATATACATATTTACTTTTCTAAGAAATGCAGTTTTGTTTTATTTTTGTATACTTTTTTATTTAGCATAAAACTGAATTATTTAATATTCAGTTTT
>NW_017100143.1:2527958-2531067 GCF_001263275.1 Habropoda laboriosa
TTTAGTAATAAAATGAAATGTGTGTTTTATATATATATATATACTAACATGCAATATCTATTTTGTCTGTATTTCCTATTGTTGTATTATATGTAGTAGTATAATATTGGCATTCCAAAGGTATTTCTGGGGAAAAATAATATTTAATGAAATCATTTTAGTGTGTTTATCAAAAATGCATAAAATAAAAATTTAATATTGTGACACAAAAAATTAAGCTAAAAGTACAGTACTTTCTATTTTTGGTAGTGTAGGAAAGTCATATTTCCAGTTCAAAAGGTTTAGTAACTCTTTGTATTTCACATTTTTATCCTTGTGTATTTGAAGAAGATTCAATAGAGGTGTCAAAAATGTTTCATTTATATGTATTTTATGTTTAGTTAAAATAGAAAAAACTTTGTCTTTTGGTAATGTGCTTGTATAATCCTATAAATACATAAACTTTTTTATAAAATGTTAATAAATGTTGAATAGTCTCTAACAATAGTTTAAAATATTTTGTATGATACTTTATCAAAACATAATAAATCTTCATAGATATCTGAAAATGAAATTTCTGGAACACACTGTTTCAATCTCTGACGTAAAGAATTTATATATTGCAAGTATTTTTGCTGCACTATCATTTCGTTATTTACAGAGTAATTATTTAAAATGTCTAATTTTTCAGATATTTCTTTTTTTTCATCTGTTTTACCATGTATCATATTCATATATAAATATGCATTCTTTAAATTTCTGAAAAAATTTAAATAACTTGAAAATTCAAAAACAAAAATATCATACAATTTTCCTTAAAGTAAGTATTTGCAATAATTACAATAGAATGCAAAATAACATACTATATGTAAAATTAATTTTTGTATTTTCACAATATTTTTAGATGAGTCTAGTAACTGGACCAGACTATAACTCTTCCTACTGAAGACAAAAAAAAATTGTAGAGGAAAATTTTGCATTATTTAACAAGCTCTATTATCGTGTAGTGTGATTTTTTACAGAAATGCACCTGTGCAGTTGCATTTGTTTTTTAAATGCAACCCTATGATTTTTTTTACAGAAAGGTACAGAATTGTAGTCTGGCCTAGTTACTAGACACCCTGTATATGAGTCAATAAATAAAATTTTATTTTTCCATTTAACATAAAAGTTTCTACAATAACTTAACCATATACTTTCTTTTATTAATTAAATGATTTTTTGTTAATAATATAATTAAGTAACTTTACATAATTAGTTTAAAAATTGTATTTGTTACTTTGCTTTTCCAATATGGAAATGTGAACGTTCCATGAAATCTGCTAAGTTAATGTTTACTATTGTATTGGAGTCAGCATTAAACCATCTTAAAAGATTTTTTACTCGTACACCTTCAATATTAGTATTGCTTGATTTCCCAAAGCATAAATTTTGATCAAATGGTTTGTGATAACTGGAAATATAATTTTAAGTTTTTTATTACATAAATTATTAATCACCAATTGATTATCTTATTATTTCATACTGTCTTTTCATTTGTTCTGCAGGTAAATAACTATTATGACTCTTTTTATACAACTCAAAAACATTCAGCTCTGAAATATTAGTTTTTATTGCTTCTCCTTTGAGAAGTGTAGCCATAGTTTCTCCTAATTAGTAAAAAATATTTTATGAATGTATTTTATGAACTATACTTAATTGAAAAATTTAGTAAGAAATTGAAAGTATACATAATAACAGATATAATAATTGGTAGTTCATACCAGATGAAATTTTTTTTCCAAAAGTCACGTCTAATGGATTCATACCTATTGGAAGATTTGGAATTTGATAATGTGTTTTACCTACTTCATTGTTCCAATAACTATTTATCACAGTATTTTTTAATTCAGAGATAATTGTTTGAAATGGTGTCTCTTCATTTGGTTGTAAACATTCTTTCACCTTAAATAATTAATAAAATGTATAAATCATATTTCAGTATTACGTTCATAAGTATGATATAATAATATTTACATTACCACTGTTGTTGATTACACAAATTTTATTAATAAAGGATCATAAAATATGAAAAAAATAAATGTAAATGTAGTTCTGAAAGTATTAATTGTTGAAAAAGTGTATTATAATGTACTTGAATCTTACACCAATTGTTTGTTTTATATTACATATATTATTTATGTGCTGTAACTCTTGTGAATGCTTTCCATTATGAATAAGTACATTTTTCAAAGCTTCAACTTTGTCTTCTAAAGAATATTCTGTAAAACATTCCTTAATACTGGATGTTGGGGATTTATAATTTTTCTATAAACAATAAGTCATAATGCTATTAAAAGTAAATATTTATGCATCTGTCATTATTTTGAATACATAAAAAATAATTATATTATTATTGAACATTCTTTTCAAAATTCAGTTGTATTTTCTATTGATTTTAGTGAACAATTGTTATATCCATATTTAAGTAGTAATGTATTTATTGAAAAAATAGTAATAATTTGTTAATATACGTAATCTTACGAATTTCTTGTCATAACAATTTTTATTTTCATTAATTATATTCAACGGTATATTTTCTGCATTTCTAGAACATTCTTTCATCTTAAAATAAGATATTAAATACGTAACAAAGCTTGAAATATAATATTATCAATCAGTGCCGTTGATATTGTACTAAATAACATAAAATGAAAATATAATGAATTGCATTAACCAACATATAACGATCTTATAAACAACGAAAACAAAATACGAAGGTTGCACATATTATCATTATTTGAACTTAATGGCCTAAATTAATTTTTTGGAAAATTAAGAAATATATTTTAAACGTCTACAATAATACTACAATTGGTCAGACGCCATATGTCCTGTATAAATATGTATGTAGTTTAAATGTAAAGCTGTGATTTTTATTTCATATTTTTGTTAATATATTTGTGTATACAATGTCTGCTTATTTTTAATGCATGAAAGTCAAGCAATTAGTCAGATAAAATAAATATTCTACAATTCAAGCAATTTCGTTTAAAAATTGTGTACAAAAAGTATGTTAATAAACTTTCGTAGAATGTAAATGTTACATTTTAGTTTTAATCATTATTATAAATCCACAAATGTTAGCTAT
>NW_017100143.1:2531229-2531856 GCF_001263275.1 Habropoda laboriosa
AATTCTATTTTTTAATTTTTATATATTTTCATCAAACAAGAATTTTAATATCTTTAGGCTTTATATTTAAATTCACAATGTTCATATGTTCATATACATATAAGAACTTATGTATGTGTACCATGACTATGCAACTGTATTGTATACTACGATTGAATGGTTGTGAACGCATTGTATGTTTACATGCACATATCTGTATAACAGCTATAGAGAAACTACTATAATAATAATAATATTGAAGGAGAAGACTGCATGTAATAATAATGACAGCAGTTAAACAAAAACGATCGAAATGGGCTTTGGATTTTGCTCACAAGTTGGTAACCTTATTATTGAAGTTAGATTTTTGGAGTGTAATATATTCTGTTTATTTTGTATTGTAATTTTTTGTAATATATTAAGCTACCTAAATTTTTATTAAATTCGTACATATCCTATAATGTAAAGTGTAAAAAATGTACTTATCAATGAAAATGTTTATTATTCATTAGTTTTTTACATTTTAATACATTCTGAATTTAGAGGTTATGTTTTATTATTTTATTTACTGTATTCTGTTGTTATATTATTTTTTAAAACTACTCAAATATTGAAGTATTGTTTATAAAATATAGAGAAATATTATAG
>NW_017100143.1:2531926-2532321 GCF_001263275.1 Habropoda laboriosa
TTTTGTGAACAGATATATAATCCAAAATATGTTTTTTGTAGAAATAAACAAGAAAGAAATGTGGACATTTCTTCTCCACCAGGTTATACACCAGCTGTTGCTTTATTTCATGCTGTAGATTCAATCAGAGAATCAGATCCCAATCACTTAATAATTAAGAAATCATGGGATTTAGCCCTAGGTCCTCTTAAGCAAGTTCCAATGAATTTATTTATAATGTACATGGCGGGTAATTCCATATCAATATTTCCTATTATGATGGTTGGTATGTTAATTATTAGACCTGTAAAAGCATTATTTACTCTTCAACAAAGTAAGTATATCATGTTAATGTGTTTATACATATATTCTGTTCCTTTATAGTGTATAAATAAAAAATTTATTTTACCATATGT
>NW_017100143.1:2536750-2537679 GCF_001263275.1 Habropoda laboriosa
ATTATCATGATTTTTGTTTAAAATTAAAAGAAAACTAACTTGTGAGTAACTAGTTTAATACTAATATTTAAAAAATTTGTCCTTCAGCATTTAAAGTAATAGAAGGAACTCACGCTTTTGGACAAAAGTTTGTGTACTTTTTGGGACAATTGGTAAATATTGCATTAGCATTATACAAATGTCAATCAATGGGATTACTTCCAACACACGCATCTGATTGGTTAGCATTCGTAGAACCACAAGCACGATTGGAATATTCTGGTGGTGGATTTATATATTATGATGTAAGATATAATTAGGGTAGAAATATAATATCTATATGGAATAAATAACTGTTGTAAATTTAGATATATTTTACTTAACACATAAATTATAAAAACATTCACACATTATACAAAATATTTTATTGAAATTAAATTAAAAGCCTATGTATTACATGTTTATATATGTATATGTACACTAACACAAACCAATGTAAATCAATAATATTATTGAATAAATTCATTGTCATTTACTTTTTTTATATTCTTCTGCAAATTCCTTTATTCGTTCTATTATCTTAGTAGGTTCATCCACCCGAGGTATCTAAAATTTGAGTATATAGCATCTGAATTTTATAGCAAAGTTCATCGAATATGCTATATTAAGAAATGACAAATTTCGAGCACTTACCTCGTAATTTTGGCTTATGTATATACCAGCATAAATTCCAACGCTAAAAGTTAGCTAAAAAAGAATATTATTTTAAGAAGTTTTATTCCATAGCAATACAACTATTTGTAAAATAAAAACTTGAATGTACCAAAAATTTAAACATGTTTTTTATTGATTAATGTTCGTAATATTTAACGCACAAACAATGCTAACTCTTTATCTTGTTTTAAAGATCAAAGTAGATTTGATATGAAGATGAAATCCGTCATCAAACA
>NW_017100143.1:2537769-2552710 GCF_001263275.1 Habropoda laboriosa
TAATTTAGAAAAATACAAAAATTTATATTTATATTCTTATCAAATTATTAGTTTCTTTAAAACTTTTTATTACGTTATGTTAAAGTCTTTCAACCAATGAAAAAAAATTTCATCGCAATCATGTAAGTCTCCCGAGATTGATGCCAGAAATATGTCACTTTCATTGAGAAACTGTTTGCTATGTATAAGACATTGTTTTCTTCCATAGGCAGTTGTATAAACGCGGGAATTTTTGAGTTACTCATTTTTTTGTAACAATTGCTTTGAGTTTTAGAAACATTATTCTTTGTTCTTTTTGTTACTTAGATTGTTAATGAAAATTATTAATTGTATGTACTATATTTTACCACCATTAGATTAAAAATGTGTTAATTCATAATAGTAATCCGAAAAAAAGAAAACATCGTAGATCAATTTTATTTGTTGTAAAGTTTTGCATGTTTATACATCTTTTTCTTCTCAATACATGTGTTTATATTAGTACTTTTGAAATCAAATAATAAAATGATTAAAATAAAACCATTTTTTTTGGAATTTTGTATATTAAAAGGTTATTTTCAAATTTATTTTAATAAATACAAGTATAATTATACTACTGGTTATCGTTTCAAAGTTGTAAAATATTATCGCACCTATTTAAAAAATAATATTGCTCAATTACGAATGATTTATAATAATTAAAAATAATGATTTTATATAATACATAGTTTACAACAGAGAGTTATGCATATGTCTCTACAAGAGTTTAATATCAACTGTAAGTAGATGAAGGCAAATCTAATAAACACTAAACGTATTTTATTGATTCACGAATTTCACAATGTAATTAAAAAACTGCAGACTGACCGTAAAGCATTTTCTTATTCATTCATAACAACCTATTAGCATTTAAGTAAGTGTACATTTATGTACCGGAAATAATTGCGAGAGAAATCAGGGCAGATTTAAGATTTCACAAATACGCGCGCGCTCGCGTGTATTTTTGGTTTTAACAGTAATTAGAACAAATTGTTAAAAATAAAATTTGTATATGGAAAAAATATTTATTACAATGAGTATAAAATTGCAGTCATTAAATTTAATTGTGATAGTGAATTACTTTGAAATTTGACTTGAATGTATTGTACGAAGTATCCTTCTGTAAATAACCTAACCTTACTTAAAATTTACATATTTTCGATATTTTTATACATCGAATTTCCTCTAAAAACAACTTTTATCAAAATACTTGATATATTCTGTGTTGAAGGAATAGGGAACAAAATATTATAATGTGGCATTAAATAAATTGCAAGTAACAAACTTAAAAGAATTCGCGTGTACCATGATACGTATGTTCTAGATTAATTATTTCATTTTATTTTTCTGATTACTGGTTATTTATCGACTATCTGCTCTGTTATTTTTACTCATTGAATACTTAATTTCTGTCTTCATAATTCAAACTAAACTGAAACAAAAAAAGTTCATCATTTTTCCAAATCTTACATCAGAGATAAAGTTCGATAGTGTAAAGTTTGAGATGAGGAAAAAGCGTCTCTTGGTACCGGTATTTGGACGGTTGGTTGTGAAACGATGGAGGGAGATCGGCTTGCATGATCGGTCTAGCAAACACACCGGTGCGCTCGTAGGTATTCCGCTTTAGTACGCGACCATACTAACATCGCTTTATAGTTCGTGTGCACACGTGGGTCCTTATTTCCACGCTTCGAGCGGTATACGCTGGTTTCTTTTTTCGTTCAACGAGTTTTTCTTCGGTTTCGAACGACCCGCTTGTGATCGGTCGATGTTTGCCCGCGAGTGTACGAATCATTCGCCGTTAAATAAATAGATAATTAGAGGACTGCTGTATTGCACGACGCTGAAGAAAAACATAATTGTTCTTTACATAAACCTATTTCACAACACGCTCGATGGATATGAACTATTGATTTTATACACGTTTGCCGATCGTTTGTGACATTCTGTAAATAGTGCATGCATGCAAGCATAATAAAAGTGAAATTTTCGGTAATCATTGAGAACTCGAAACGGGGTTACGTTGATTTTCTTCGGAAGTAGGTGCATGCAAATCATCGTTGCATGTCTACATTGGGTTTAATGATTGATACCAGAATTGTTGACAGCAAGAGATTGTTCGAATATGTCAGCTATGGTTTCGAAGATTTCAGCCGGTAATGCGGAAAATGGGACCAACGTAATTTGCAATAATGATCGCGTAAGTATTGTAACATTTAATTGCACAGACGTAAGCTATTGTTGGCTTTTGCTGTAACAATAATTACACAGTGGCTTAAGTTTGATTTGTGACTTTTATTCTGATTCGTGAAAACTTCGTGAAAGATTCGTCAAACTTTTAAGTTTGATTCGTGATGATTAAGAGACTTTATCTGCGCGAAACTTCAAATACAGAAGTGAAACATATTAATCCATTTTTAATTCCATCAACATGTAACATTTATTTTTATAAAGAAGTATAGTTAAAAAAAAGTCACATTTGTATAAATGTTCGTTGTACGCATCAGAATTTTAGTTTCTTCTTATCAATGAATTTATTTAGTAAAAAGGCATTCAATATATTTGATACAATAAAGAGCAAATATGTATGGTATAAAAGATAAGTAATCGTGAAATATTAAATTGATGTTATATCGAAAAAAATATTGTATCACGAATAAATGTGCTGCGTTAAAATATAAAGATTTATGTTAATGTAAATATTAATAAAAATACATATTACCTCTATGTTATTTTTACGTGAGTTTAAATATTTTGCATATTTTATTAGAACAAGTAAAAGTAATACAACTAGATAAATTGAATCTCCAAATGTTCGATTAATAAATTTAATTAACGATTGATTAGCAAGAAATCATTAAAAAATTCAAATAATAAATATAAATTTATCAATAAATTGGCACTAAATTATAATCGATATTTTAAGGGAGAATTTCAATATTAATGTACAGTTGATTTCGTTTTACATTGTTGTTTGTTGATAATATCCTATTGTTAATAACACTCTTTAATTGACGATCCTCAGAAAAATGATTCACGTGTATCTTTTTGACGGAAATTTGAAATTTAATGGAATGGATCCAGCAAAGTATATCAATGTGTCATTTCCGTTACTTGATTGTAAATTATGCTTTCTTGAATAGGAAATTCTTGAGTTAGGAGAACGGTAGTCTCGTTGCTTTTCCTGTCTGCCATACGTTCCCATAAGCCCTCATTTTCCTTTAGTTTGTTCTTAGTAATATTCTCAAATGTTTTATTTGACAAGAAATGTGGAGAAAGTTGTTTTTACAGCACTTCAACTCCTTACCTCAGCCTAGATTATTTGATCTCGAAGTAGTAGCAGTGTACTTTTAGCGTTACAATTCACTATTGCATAATTTTACAAGATAACGAAGAATATAAATGACAAAGACAAATGAAAAGTTAATTATCAAATTTCATTTCGATCAGCACATTTTGCGTTTAACATATTTCCCCAAAGGACTTTGTTAAACTTGTCGATCTATACACATTCTAGCAGAGTAACTCATCAATTATTAATTATTTACACCCAGCAGGTGACTAAATTTCTAAGTTTCGCTTTTCGATACCAACACTTTTAAGGTATGTATTAGTAATCGGATTACGACTTAAAAGATTATCTAATACCATGGTTTTTTTTAAATATACAAGAAGTTATTATGCCGATATCTCTTATTAATCGAATACTTCTAACTGAATCTGGTTTTACATTGTACTAAATGTTATATTTCACTAAAAAATTATCATCGCGATAATTCTAATTCTTAGTGTAACGAGTGGTTTTAGTCTGAGTTATATTTCGAAGTTAGTTAAAGAAGGGAAACTTATTTCATTGGAAAATTAATTATTCCAATGAATTATTTATTAATAATTACTGTATGAAAATTTATATTCGCTTGCTTGATACCTATAAAAAGATGCATTAAATAGTTATATCTTACCATGTTGCAAAATAGTTATACGCGCAAACAACAAAATTATTTCCTCATTTAGAAAGGTCATTTTCTTTTGTTCGTATGATGGTAAAAACCGGTACGCCATAGGGAAATCCATCTTTCATGAGATTCCTATACTGTATGGTTTTTTTTATTTTGTTTCACGTATTATGTCCATTTTCTGTTTACACGAATACACTTTAATATTATCAATATTATAACCAATTTTCTTGTACAGGTATCTAACAAAAAAAAAAAATAGGTGTAATCGATGAACATCTTCTAACATAAGTATTTAATTAACTGAAAACGAAAATGAATTGAATGGAAGATACGATCGATTCATACAAAATATCTAAATCATAGAATAGTTTGTAAAGAGTACGTTTAGTACTATAAAATGAAACACTCTCAAAGGAATTTGAAGAAAAATGAATTTTTATTTTATTACGAATTTTTTAATTTATAGATTAAGTATACCCACTATGAAGAAATAATTCGTGTATATTTGTGATAATTTTGTTGATACAGGTAACTATTGTTCTTCGTATATAAACAAGAGTTTAAAGTAAAGGTTTAAAAATGATGACAAAATGATTTTTTTATATTTTGTTATGAATAGCGTTATAATTGAAATATATATTTTAAATAAAAGTAATGTCACGCGCCTACATACTCTACTTTGTAACTATACCTTTCGTAGATTTTTATTTATTTAAATAATACAAATGATAGAAGTGTTGTTAAACGAACATGCACTTTGCATTCTTATATAATCGTGATCTTTCTTATAGGTGAACGTGACGAATGTTTTAAGGTAGTTCATGCTATATATAAATCACACTGAATGTTCTACATTATTTTTGGTGTAGCACCTAACCTATAATTGCAGCTTATGAATTACATTGCGAAAGGATATATTTCATAGAAATAAGTGTATAAAAATTGCAAGAGTTTCACTTCAATATTTCACATTTGATCAACAATATAATGAAATATTGCTATTTAGGTAAATATCACATAGGAGATAATCAAATATTCCTAAATAAACATAGAATTCTTCGCTGTATAAGGGATGTCAAAAGTTGAGGCTGAAGTCTAAGAAATATGAAAGTCTGTCGTAGAGTAGAAAATGATTGTGTTACTCTTGTACGATTACGTCGGATGTAATAGAAAGTGTGTGCGTGCTTGATAGACTTCCACATTTAGCTAATACACTGGTTATTGAACATTTTCTCTTAACCGTTAGTTAATAACCCGGAATCACATGCTTATCCGAAATAAGCTCGTCAGCCCCAACGTTATTTTGGGTTCTGTAACGAGAAATCCTCGTTAGAAAATTTTCCACTTGACACCTTTAAGATTAGAAAGATCTATGAAATATCCACTTAATTTCTATTTGGTAATGCGCAAAATAATTTTGTCAATGATTACTCTACATGCTAATTCAAAATAACGAATGTAATATAAACTCGGAAATTATACCTCGTATTAAATTCTTATAAAAGAAATAACACGGTGCTTTAATTATTTACAGAATTGTACATTCGATCTTGTGCTTGTACGCCTACCGTTAGACGCTTTTCGAAGATGCAATTTTTCCCGTAGATACTTGTATAAGTATTTCATAAATATTTGGCGGTAAAAACAGTATAATCTTTACATGTAACGGTATACGTTTCTTTGTGGCAACTGGGGCATATTAACTGGTTTTACCGTAGTTCCTTGAACTTATGAAACTCCTTGGTGACCGCAATTTTATAGGCATTTTGACAAAGATAGATGCAACCTAAGGCGAGAAAATTTATAACCGAATACAAATTTCGTTTCGCATTCTATTAGGAGTATACGAAATTACACAAAAAAAAAAGAAAATGAAAATCGCTTCCATTACCAAAAGTAACTTTCGCTTTCATTTGAAATAAAATTCAAAGGTCACATTTTCGTAAATGCTTTTTCAGCTAGACTTTTGCTCTATTAAATAAAACAATTTCGAACTACACAATAATTTAACTAAAGTATGAATCGTAAGGAAATTAAATTTTTTTTATCCGTGGTAGGAAACGAGTATAACAAATTCTTGACTAATCAATTATTATGTATTATATTGTACTTTTACATTTTATAATTTTAATTTATCTAATACACTTCTGCAAATTTGATTAAAAAGCATAAATTATTTGTAATAATAGTTTAATAATAAAAATATTTGTTTACAATATATGCACAAGATCTATTGTTATTAATTTACAAGTAATAGTTTTGTTCTTCTACTGAGTTTCATGTAGTAGAATGAATAAGTAGGTAATTAATAATAATCAATAATACAATATTGTATTAACGTAACTGCATTAAATTTCAAAGCAAACATATTGCAACTTTCAAATTTTATTCTAGTAGAATAATCTTCTATCACGCTACTAAAGGAATAATAATAAATTTAAACCATTTTCAAATAGTTTATTATATAAGAATTTATTCCATGCTAATGAAATTGCATCGTTGAAACCGGAATATTAAGTATCTGAGGTCACGACATTAACACAATGAGTGCCTCGCATTTTCAATTATAATTCGCAAATCAACATAAAGCAAGTTGTACTTTATGCAAGAATGGATTGTATTGTAGTAATTTACTGTTCCCTTCGCATTTCTTATACTTGTTATAACTTTTTAATAAAGGTTCAAACGACCTATGTTCATATATTTTTTTCTTATTTATACGCATACAACATGCTGCCAAAGTTTGGCTGGAAAAACTGGAACGCCCTGTATAAACGCTGTTAACAGTAATGTTAATAATCTTGTAAATTTTAGTTTTAAACAAATACAAAACATCTGAAATATACACAATGACACCAGTGGCGGCTCTTCCATAAGGACTACAGTGTCGCATATATATAAAATAAAAGTTCCTGTTTCGTTATAGCCGCTACTAAATTTACACATATATATTTATCTAAAAACCGTTATTTTCTTGTTTGTAATACAATACCACTCGATAGTATTTTAGGTAATTCATTTCGTAGCAATACTTGTACATATGTATTTTGTAATAGGCAATGTGCTGTGCAGGTTAGGGCTAGTATCGTGTATAGTATCATACATTTCCTATACATGTATAGGAAAATGATGTTCAAAGTGTTGATTTTTGCAACATATTTAAAAATGATCGAAATCGGTGATACTGTCCGCTTTCTAAATAATTACCTTTAGTTTTATTAATGATACAATTTTTTCAATCCATATTGACCTTTTTTACTTTTATTGCTATAACCCCACCACTACAAATTCTTACGAGCCGCCACTGAATGACACATATTACAGACACTGATGACGTATCGAACAGACCTGTCACCTTATTGGACTTCGTGCTCTACGAATTGAAATACCGGTCGTGCAAAAAAACAGAGGTTTGATGTACCTTCTATGATATGCATAGAGCGGTGAGATTATGAATTATATTCAATCTTTCCACCAAAAATGATAAAGTTGTCAGACGTAAAAGATTCCCATTTGTTACATCCGCATAAAAAGATATTTATGTACATACAGGTTGACCAAGCAAACCTGGAGGTTCAGGGAGGAGTTACGGTCAGGAAGTAGGAGATGGAGGAGAACATGTTACGTTTTTTCTGATGGTCAGCCAATCGCGATAGAGTAAGGCTCTCGCATTTACATTTCTATAAACAACGATAGGTGCCCGATTGTGCCTCGTGTAAACAGGCGATAACAAATGAGCCATGTGATTTTCGAAGCACGGGAACAGTGACTATTAATTTATAGCGACATGCTTGTTTTCATTTCCGTCAGAAATCTCTGGGCTTTAGAAGCAATTTTTTAAAGTGCAAAAGAATACTTTTATTATTCAGGAATAACAAAAAAATGTTTGGTAATTATCTGGAAAAGGGGACCTTAACTCTAATTTTGTTGAAGTTCGGATATGTTGTAGAGGGGAAAGTCCCCTAAGTAATCTATACTTTGTCTGAGGCGTAAGACGACCGTGGTTCAAAATTTATGACAAAAAGAAAATTATACTTGGTACATTACATTTACTTCACTTCAAGTACTGATTCTTTGCAATTTTTACCCGCATGGGTGGCTGGAGAATTCCGACAAAAAATCGAACCTAACTTAACCTAACCATACCTTACCACTATTAGGATCGCAGTCCTATGCAAAGGCATATGCAATTTCATTTTTAACCACTTATATTGGGGTAAATGTAATGTAACATGTACAATTTTCTTTTCCTCGTAACTTTTGAACCACTATCGTCTCACGCATCAGACAAAGTGCATGTCACTCAGGACCCTCCCCTCTACAACATATCCCAAGGTCAAGATCATTGTATTAAGGCCCCCTTTTCCAGATAGAGTACATTCTCTCACAGTAGCCACCAGTTTGGATTCTCACAGTGTCTACCTAGATGGTCCTATACAGTAAGACTGCGTTACTCCTGCGCCTATGTTATCTTGCTCGCAGTCAGTCATGCGTGTAACGTTACGCGACCCAGTTTTTTTTACGAGATTTCACAGCACGACAGTTCATAATAGAATAATATAACTTTTTTAATTTTACTTTATTTTATCTGAAATTTTTTTAACATACTGGTGAGTTTTTTCTGATGAAAATGAGATCAAACACGATATAATTTGAACAACATTTACTTATTAATACCTATCGAGGGATTAATTTAATTTCATAATATATCGCTTTGGATGAATTATAAAAACGAATTACTAGAAAAATATATTAAATATCTGTACACATTGTCCGTTGAACGTGGAGGGAGAGACACCGTTTGGTGGACAATGTGAGAATCGAGACACCGTTTGGTGGACAGTGTGAGGGTTAAAAGGGTTACATTCGAGTAATTTATCAGAAGCTTGTAGCGAAGATATATTTTGATAAAAAGTATAAATGTATTTCAGCTCAGGAAAATTTTTGGAAGTTTTAAAAAATTTTTCAATGTTCTTTTTTTATTGTTCACAACTTTTCTATTATGTATTTTTGAGCAAAATGAGTTTTTGATTCCTTGTGTCGGAAATATCCGGAACCGAAAGTAGGGTGAGCGAAAAATTATTCAATCGCTTCTTGGTTATTGCAAATAACCAAATGGTGTCTCTGCCCTTACACTGTCCACCAAACGATGTCTCTCCTTCCACATTCAACGGACAATGTATACAGATATTTAATGTATTTTTCTAGCAATTCGTTTTTGTAATTCATCCAAAGCGATATATTACGAAATGAAATTAATACTCAATAAGTATTCATATATAGTTCAAATTATATCGTGTTTGGTCTCATTTTGATCAGAACAATCTCATCAATATGTTATTAACTTTTTCATACAGAATAAGTTAAAAATAAAAACGCTGGTGTTTAAATCGCTTGGTTACCTCGACTCTCGTTTCATCCTTCTCTTTTATTCGTTGTCCTTATCTTCGTTTGGAAAATTACGAAGGCGGGTTGCGAGGCTCGAAAACAGTGTCTCTGCTTCTCAAACTGTCCTGTTTAAGTTCCGTGCTAGTGGACACTGTGAGAAACATTACTGTAATTGCCATGTTTATTTTTCACTTTTCTAAATCTTAAAAAATGTCGACACATTTCCTAAGGTTTACTCTATTTGGGTCTTTTGGAAATTAACGTCTTAGGTGTTATTAAATGATTGTCTTATGTGCTAAGTCAGGCAGAAAGACAAGGCGGGCACATAGTCTTTCCACTTTCCTATTTTTTTATCAGCGCGCGACATTACCGACGGTTGGTTGAAAACCACTTATCTATCTAATCAAAATCTCCTCAAGAGGAGACAGTCTACGACTGTAGAGTAGTGGGGATGGCGTGCCCGCCTGTTTTCATTTCAATTGCACATGCGCGCACGTTAGAATCTGCAGGATTTGCTTAGTCAACCTGTACATACATACATATTTACATATGTATATTGGATTGTATGGTTACATTATTGACGATCTTTCGACAGTAGTACGAAAAGTTCTGTTGTCAGTTTTCACGTGCATCTTTGCAACTCCATTCAAAAATTTCGATAAATGACAGAAAGTTGAAGTATATACTCATCATAATTGCTGAAATATGGACTATTGAAAAACAGTGCAATATTACCGAAAAAGTTATTTGATTTTAGTATCGTATTCAATAAACATCTTGTATGATAAAATGCTTTTTTAGAATTATATTTTGTATAACTGTAACAGACACCTAAAACAGTGGTAACACAAAATTTATGTCGAATTTTTGGGACAAAAGCTGCATTTGTATTTATGGTGTGAAAGTGCTTCTAAAAATCTCAATTAAAAAATTTTAGTCTTGATAATGAAGCGTGTACCGGCAGATTAACTTTTGTTCATATTGATGTTAACTGGACGAAGTTGATATACAGGGTGTTTCCGAACTGGTGGTACAAGCGGCAAGGAGGTGACTCTACATGCAAAAATAAGATGAAAAAAAAGAACAACATTTTTTCGTATCGGGCTTCGTTTCCGAATAAATCAGTAAAAATAATTACGAATAACTTCGTAAAATTGTGGAAAATATTCATTGGCCTTGCGCTGTAGAGCAATTAAACAAATATAGGTTAGCAAGGAGAAAGGAAAGAGTATTTTACCGCGGCAACGCTTGCTTCTTACGCATCTTGAAGGAATCAGTACAAGTTGAATGAAATTGGAGAAAAAATAGCATGTCACCTCTCATATAATTTTGACTTCGCATCATCTGACTACCGTTTAATAAAATTCTTCGATAATTCGTTAATGGGAAAAACTTTAACGTTGAAAATCAGCTTGCGAACATATTTGAACAATACTTTAATCGCAAGAATGAGAAAATTTACGTATGTAACGGTGATAAATAAATTTTTAGGTACTTGGAAGACAATTATAAGTAATGATAAATATTATACCACAGATTAATTGGTAAAAGACTCATTGAAAAAATCTTGGTTTACTTTCTTTGAAAATAAAATGATAGAATTTTCTGATGAACCTAATGTATAAATTATACATGTAAAAATATAGAATTCTATATTTTGTGTGCGATTATAGGATATACTGTCCTATACCTTATTTGTAATTTCATAGTAATTTCTAATTCCAATCACTACGAATGTTGTAATTTTATTTTATGCTCGATTGGTAACGTTGGAAGTGACAAGAAAATGATAAGCGGGCTCGCGAGCTCCCAAGCAGCAGAACAAAAAAATGTACATGATGGGTAAAAAGCGATTATATAACAGATATATTCGACTGTACTTCCGAAAAGCATCGATGGCCGATCGAGACGAAAAATCATAGCTTCTGGAAGTCATGCGTTCAGAAGATATAGGTTCTTATACATGTATATTGTATAATAGACCTTCACTGCCATTAGACGCACTGTTCGGCAATTAGTGTAACAGTGTGAGTATGAGGGATAAATATACGTACGTATATATTAAGCTCAGAAATGAGCGTAAAAAAACGGCCAGCTCCTTTTAAATAGGGGTACCGGTATTGGTTTGGGTTGAATAAATCTCTGATCGGCGAAAACCAACCGGAAACACTGTCACTGGGTCAATACGAATTCACGTCATAGTATTCTTTAATATGCATTTTTTCGTTTAATGATGTTTTCGGTCTCCGGGCTTAAGATAGAGACGATTATGGACATGTTTCTGTATAAAACGAAAACTAACAAGAGGTAACTATAAAGAGTAGCATGAGAGTTTATCAGGGAGTTGGATATTAAGCTATTGTTATTACTCATTGCCAGAAAGGGGAAAAGAGAAATAAGTAAACTTAGGTTACAGGGCTGAACTTTTCTACTTTGAATAATAAGTAAAGAATGGAGCTTACAGGGGTTCGTGGTTTTGAGAGGCATATAATATAGGGTGTTTAGCAATTAATGGTAGAAAATTTAAGGGATAATTCTAGTAATTGAAATAAAACGAAAATCAAGAATAAGAATATTGCGTCTGGGAATTCGTTTTTTAGTTACTAACGTTTAAAGATATCTCTGTTGCCGAGCAAATCTCACTACACCAACAAATATAGGGCACGTCAGGACATGGGGAATATAGTGATTCTCCAAACCAATGGTATATGGCCGACATCTTACCTGGTACACCGTAGAGAAGAAAACATTGACATTCAGCACCGTAAACGACATTACCGACTTCTGTGGCACTACACTTTGTTTCACTATGATACAGGTGAATGTTAGAAAGTTCTTCAAATGTATACTTCATTATGTTCTGCAAACGCAACGTACACTATGCAAGTAATCACTTTACACTAACATTCACGCGCAAAACAAAGAAAACTGGAAAAGCTAAAGAAAAATCAATTAATCCTATATCCAAAGCACACTAAAATGTAATAAATTAAATTTACCTAATTATACTAAATTGAAACTAATTAACTTATTACTTTATCATCACAAAATAATGTATAATTGAAAGAAAATGGTGAAAATAAGTGCTACATTCGTTTATTAGGTCAAGTAGCTCCTCAAAGTTTAGCTTCCATTATCGAAATGATTCTGTTCTTCCAAAGCTTGGCATGGTGAAGCACAGGGTAGTGCTGCAGAAGTCGGTAATGTCGTTTATGGCGCTGAATGTCACTGTCTTCTTCTCTACGATTTGTATGAGATTTTGTATGAGATAATCACTGTACCTCCCATGTCATGACGTGTCATATATTCGTTGGTGTAAGGTGGTTTGCTCGGTTACAGTGATATTTTTAAACGTTAATAACTAAAAAACAAAGCCTCAAACGCAACTTTTTATTCTTGCAACTTCTACTAACAGTTTTCGAACACCAGTATGTAAATAAAAAGTACAAAATATATTAACCTTGTAATCAGCGAAAACGAGTTATCTCGATATTTATAAAGATTTTACTTTTTTTAAAATTACATTTGCATTAGAAAGCATACTAAGGCATAATTATATCTGCACTGAATAAGATGATTTAACTACTCCTTTTCTAGTTAATATACCTCAGCGATCAAGTGCCTTGAATCGAAAAATGTGTCGGTTAATAAGTTAAGAATAAAGAGATAGTAATGCATTGGAAGCAAAAAATGATGATTAAATGAGAAGAAGGAATTCAATTGTCTTTGAATAGTTTTACCGCAAATCAAATAATTAAAAGAAGTAAAAAGTTAAGCATTGTGTAAAATATAAATCATTTTAATTGAGCTTTGTTTTAAAATTAGAGTAAAAAGAAATGTTATGTAATTAAGTTTCCGTATACATACTTTTTTATTTTACATAGAACAATATATTAATGAAAAAATTTATATAAATTTATGCTATGAGATTTATTTTCAGTTTAAAAATATATTCATCGAGTAGTGTTAAGGAGCTTCTAGATTTTGCCACACGGTAGCACTAATGTAGAGTTATTGATTAGTTTCGTCACCGAGGGTGATCAAGAAACATTTGGATTCTCGGATTTTTGAAAATTTCACCTGTAAATAAGTATTATTTTTGAGTAATTGAATGAATAGTATAAAGTTTTGAAGGTCGAGCAAGTGCTTGTATTGTACGTTTAGCGTATACATCATCAATTACGCGACTAAAAAGAGTTCTACAAAAATGCGTCCTAGCCTCCTATCATGCTGCTAATCAAAGTCATAAATATCTTTTTAGGGTGAGTAAAGATTTTACTAATGTTAAAGTACGAATTTGAGATTAACAAAAGATAAGGGAAAAACTACTAAAAATTATTTTCTTCAAAAGTAATTCTATTTCTTTGTGATGATAATATGACATATATGTATTATGTTATTTTATGGTTTGCAGTATTATATGTAAATATAAATTTAAAGGAGGTGCACCATCACAATTTTTGAGTATTATATTTAATAGGAAATAATGTCTTTTATAAATGCTTCTTTACATTAAAAATATTAAAAAGAAACAATTTATTCTGTTACAACAGTAATGTGTGGTAGATGCATATTCTTATGAGCTTTATATTGAAAACAGTACATTTAGTATCTAATGTTATGTAAGCAGTTAGTAAAATAGAATATGAATAATTTTATTTAAATTACTAATTTGCACATGTAAAAATTTAGTAATTGAATGTTTCAAACATCAGATTAATAGAAAATTATTGAAGCAAGAAAAAAAATTAAGTTATTATTGTTGCTAAAAATTTAGTAATAACTGAAATTTGGATTAATTGTATTAAAGGAGCAAAGGAATTTTGAGCCTTATCATACAATAGTAATTTAGTAAAATACACAAAGTCGTTATCTATATTAAATAACAAATACATATAATAGATATAATTACTGAATGGACTTCTGTAAGTGGCATAAGAAGAGATAATTTAGAATATGTTTCAAATATAAAATGTCTTACTTTGAACATTCCTTCTGTATCAATATTATATTTAAGATACAATACATATATTTATAAATATTGCTGATAAACTGTTGTTGTCCATACCTTAAGTAAAATTGTAGATATTGTTATTTACAGTTAATGATTAAATATACACATAAAATATATATAAATCACAATTTTAAAAACAAAACAAAACATGCGTCTGATTTGATAAATTTTTAAGTGGTAGCATATATATATGACTAAAATATGATACTTGAAAATTTTCAAAAATGGGTATAAAAAGTAAGAATGATAGTATTTATAATATTTACACTTCATTGTACAATAGTCTTCCACTTCTCGTATTGTTATACTATTGGATTATGTTTTAAATTTAAGAATTTCGTAAATGTGAGATGACAACAGTAAATTTAAAAAAATTTTAATTCATAACTTGGTATATAATTTTGTTCTAAATTTTTTTCATCGGTCATGGTACACTTCCTATCTAATTGGTACAGATTATACGTAGATCGAAACATTATTAAATAGCGGAGTATACATAAAAATTATATAAACATGTGTAAAATAATAATTATTTAATATATGTAAACATTTACGTTACTAA
>NW_017100143.1:2552796-2568848 GCF_001263275.1 Habropoda laboriosa
TACGTTACTAAAAAATCGAGTAAATTTGAGTAAAAAAATAACCTAGGCCTTTAATACGAATAAATTAATTTTTGCAATTTAATTCAAGTTCATCATGTTTGCAATGTTTTAATTTTACTTAAAATTATGAAAAATGTATAGATGTAAACTAACAAAATATTGCTAGAATATTTTACAGCTTTGTACCGTAAGGGATTAAAAATTGGAGACAACACTTTTATATAAAAGCAATATAAATAAGAATCCAAAGTGTAATGCTTAGAAAATGGTTAAAATAAAATTCAAACAAAATTAACATTAATGTACATTTATGAATTTATTGCAATATTGCAATAACATTTATGAATTCATTTAAAAGCGGATAACAAATGGTAGAACATCCTGTACTAAATATTAAAATATAATTTCTATGAAAAAATAACAAGGACCCCAATGACTATAAAAAAGCTTCATTGTGCAAGGTTAAAAAATTCGAAATATGTAGCGGAATATTTAAAGAAACGGATTGCTTTCGGTTACTCTGCATCTAGGATGATATTACTTTTCGTTACTCTTGTGAGAGAAACTCCAAGAGAAAGTAGAAAGTATAGAAACGTTAGCAGACATACAGAACAATAATTTAAAAAAGCAATATAGTTGCAACTGATCTACCGATTTTTTAAACATATTGTAATATATTAAATTACAGTTCATTTTAGTCAAATATTCATTGAATTGCAATTTTTACAAAATCGTTATACTTTGATACATTATAACCTGAAAAAGTTACACAATGATGCAAGACCTTACCTAACCTAACCTATTTACCTTGTTTAACCAAAAATTTGCTAAATACAAAGCTAACACTATTTAATTTACTACTATTTGAAATTGGTAATTGACACTAACTAATATTTTTGTATTAACGTATTTTGTAATATCGTAAGTTTGATGAATCTGTAAAATCTAAAATTTGCAATAACTGAGATTATAATTCATCGTGGAAATTGAATAAATTTTCATCCAAGCATCATAACGGAAGACACTAAACCCACTACACTGTGTTTATAAAATTAACGGAACTCTACTAAACGATTCTACTGTTTACAAACTTTATAGCTATTTCCCGATCAATGCTCGGATGCTTACTGTTACTGTTTTTGTCAATGGGATATTGTGATATACGTTTGTATATTTTTTCCCCATGTTCCTGTCTCTCATTTTTCATATTATCAATATTATTTTAGATAAGTTAGTTATTTTTGGAGGTCCTACGCGCAACATCATCACGCGGACTAAACAGAACGAGTCTTAAATAAATTTGACGTCTCCGTTTTCTTCGGCCCCCTGTTTTTACATTATGAATTTAACGAGTTTAGCCTATAACTAGGCTGTTTTTTACATTGTTGTTTGCGAAGAGTAAGGTTTTTAAATGTGGCCCCGTAGAGAGCGAGGCCCTAGCTTGCGCCTAATGCTCCTTGTGGTATATGCGGCCCTGGTACAGACTCAACTACCTAAATGTTTTTATTGCTTAATGTCTAGGAAAATGCTTTTACAAAGTATATACATTCTATACAAATTAAATAATCTGTAGAAGTTTTATTTCTTGTATTATTTACATTTTATTACGCTCCCGGAATTGTTGATAAAGCAATGTTGTAATACTTGCTTGTTCAGATTAGTTCCTCGTTCTAAACGTCAGGTTCTCAGAACAGATCAGAAAGTAGAACGACACTTGAAGAAAACACTAGAACACGAGGAAGTGCTCTGTTTCTTCCATTTCCATTTTTCTTACGTTTACCTTTTGTAGGTAATTGGTTATTTTATTTAAAAAACTGTCTTACGCTAATAATGCAATTGATATTGTCTATTACAAACGTTTTTCTATATATGCAGTTAAATAAACGCGATGTATGCAACTTGTACGAAGGGAAACTTCACAATCCAATCAAGACCAACGTCTTGAGATTTTTTGAGAAGTTAGAAAAATATCTATAGATTATCTTTACAATGCAAATTTTGTAAATTTCTAAATATTGATACTTTATCACGTTTCACTTGTGATTTAGAAAAAAAAAAATATGCTACATACCAACGATGAATTGGCAGATATGTATAATCTACTTAGTTTAGTTTTTTCTAACAACTTTTATATATTTTTATAAAGCAATTTACAACACAGTATGTTCAAACCTGAAATTAGGAAACCACTTTATTCCGGATTATTAAGGGCAACCTCTTGTATACTGTTCGCGATACACTCGATACTCTAGGTTACACGATACTACATAAGAAGAAGAACATTTAATATTTACCGTATAAGTATGTACGTATATACATATAGAGAGTGTACTACTTAAATCAATATAGCAGTATTTATTGGTGACTATTTAAATATCCGAAATTTTTTTTACATTACCACATGCCACTTATATAGGGTATACTTAATTTTTCAAAATGAAGTTAAAATAATCGACAAAAAGTAGTAATGTGTTTGTATGAAAAAGTTATTAATTTAGAGGATATTATAACTTTTCATATGTTTCCACAGACTGAATGCTTCTGTACGACGTGATTGTAAACAAACGCTATACAGATGGAGTATAAAAGGTGTTTAAACCAATTAACATTTGAATATTGTAAACAATCTTCACCTGTCCAAATTTCATCGTGAATGTAACGACCTTTCATTTCGCTACAAAGGTTCACTCGATCCCAAATTAGTATTTCGTTTTAGGAGACATACTACTTATCGTTAGTGTACAGAAAAATACGTAGTTCCCCTCCTCCCCTCTGTTACCATGTATTCTCGTAAAAAGAAGCTTAGAAATCTCAAATATTTGGCAAGAAATAATGCTGGATTTATTTAAGTTGGGCACCTTATACATACACTACCGTCCGCGATTTCTTTAAGTTCCTTAAAAATTAGATTAAATTATTTAGGAAAGTCGATAGGCAAAATGGGACACGCGTATCTATATATTATTTTAATCTGTTGTTAAAGAAGGACATTCGAACGAAATGAAAATTTCACAAGTAATATCAGCTGTTTCGCTAAATAAAATTACACCGTTACAAGCGATACATACGGGAGAATATTTGACGTATCAGAATACGAACACGGAATTCTCTATAAGATATAAATATACACGGTGTTTTTCCGGTTTTCCGCTTAGTAATATTCAAATTACGGCCAGCGATATAACGTTTGCCGCGCTTGTTGCAGGACGTAGAAAAGGGTCAGTTCGATTCGAACGTCTCGGGCCTCTCGTCGATCTGTTCGCGGCCGGCGTCTTCGTCGCGGACGTCGACGTCGGCCGAGAGCAGAGTCAAGCTCCAGGATAAACTAAGGAACAGCAGCAATTCGAATGTGTCGAACGTCGCTGTTGAAGTGGAAATCGGAACAACGAACAATGAACCGATAGGTACGTCGGACAGGGTAGAGAACGAACGGGAGATGTGAGGTACACAGTTGAAGAAAGATTGCGTGTGCATAGGTGTGTTGAGCGAAGGAGCGGGGACAGAGGCGACCACAACGTCGACGACGACAACGTCCAAGACGAGGACGCGTACGGGAAGAGGAACGGAAAGGAGCGTAGCGAGCCGGTGGAAGGCAGTCGGCAGCCTGCTGCGCCGCCTGGCACTCATCATGCTTCTGCTAGCGAGCTTGGTTGCCTGTTTGGCTCTGCTCGCCATATACGCTGGCCCTATTTTCCTGGTGCAGCTACTGGTCGTCGTTCTTGTTGCGTATTTAGTTTCCGGAGGACGTTTCCGATGGTTCTATGTCGTCTACAAAACTGCGCCCAGAGACATTATGTGAGTAAACACGTTCATCTTCTTTCTCTCGCCTATCCGCATCTGTACATTTCACAATTTGACACATCGATATTTTTGGCTTCGATTCGTTCTAATTCCGATCGGCGAAACCGGAAACCGGGTCACTCTTCGGACTCTCCTCGCTGTTCTCGCACGGCCACTTCAATTTCTCTCGGATTCTTTTGAGTTTCGCGGATGGTACGCGTCGTTTGACACATCATCGGTCACGATCATAACGGTCGAGCACGTGAAACTGTTTTGGCAACGAAGTTGCTCGTTTCAGGCGGACAGAAGAAATTCAGGAGCGTTGTCCGATAGTTTTTCAACGGCATTTACATTTTTCTTGACATTTTTTAATGGCATGATAATCGTATGTGTAGGTATAATGAAAGAAATAGGTATTGAAAAGTATGTCTGAAAGTGGGAAATTTGTGTATCGTGACCACACAGGACAAATATCGTACTTTCGTCCTTCGCGAGTTAAGGATTATACCGCTCTTATAAAATATTTGTTCAATTTTTGTCAATATAGCTTGATGTATGCAGCTTGAATGTGTGCACAGTAATTAAAGCTTATATCTTTTATTTATTTGTCACAATAGCATTGGCAATAAATAATGATTTATTGTTTCGTTTATAATAAAAATTCATTACTACCAACATTATGAAAACACTTTGTGTTCTTATCACATTACAGTTACCGTTGCAATATAGTTTATATTTAGTTTACATCGGTCGTAATAAATAAATTGTGCATTTCCTATTTATAAATTAGTGTATTCGCGAAACATATATTTCCTATTGTTATATAAGTCATATCATTAAAAAAAAAAAAAAAAAGGAGAACAGTATTCGTTCTCTTTTACCTCTACCTTTATTTTTTGCATACAGCGTGCAAGCACATGATACGAGCTCCCACTAATTTATTGAGTCAATGATCAAAGTTTAATGTCAAATTGCATTGTAGAACAGTTACAAAGGAAATTGATTTTTAAATTGGCACGTTTAGCTATTACGGTTGTTGCACAATAATGAGATTTAAATGATGGTATGTGTTGGAATAGGCAACTTTTATTGTACATACAAAATAATATACATTATATACGTCAAGAGAACGCACGATAACATCCTCCGAATAACTTGTAAACGATTCCATAAATTGGATAAATGTGATAAATAGTGCATATATTAATTTATACGAGCGTCTAAATTTTCTGCTGTCCGAGTTCTCTTTTCCCACAACACATATATCTCGTTAAGTATATAAAGTTCATTTTTATTGCGCTTCGCATTCTCTGTTCAAGAAATATTACAAAATTTCCACATGTTTTGAAAAACGTAAAATAAGTTTTCTTACTTCTATCGGAAGTTACATTCTTTGTGTTAGGATGGCAAACGTGCATAATATAGAATATGCTAGTAATAGAATTGTATAGAATCTAGTACAATTGATGTTGCAGCATCTGTATACATACAATTCATAACATTCTTATATCTTTCATAACGCTAAGTGAATGGGAAATATATTATATATATATATATTACCAGAATTATTTAAACTGTCATTTATAATGTATATTGCATGTACTGATTGAATTATATTCTTGTAGATATGGACTTTGTGCACTTGTAGACTGCATATGTTATCATTTCTAGAATAACGATCTAATATGGAGATATGTCGACACATTTTTAAGGATACACGTTGCAAAATTAATACCAGTAAAACCATTGCACGTCGTTGATGTTTTCCAAGATATTTTTTGACCGATTTTATCCTCCTTTTACCTTGATGTTAAACTTGTTTCTGTTCTTACATCGGATTTCTTAAAATGTTTTAGGTCAAGTAGAAACAATTTGCAAAGAATACTCTCCTTTTAACCTACATACTTTAAAACAAACATTAAATGCACCATGCACCCTTAAAATGTTTGTTATATTTCAATTACTGTCGCTCGAATTATTAGATTTTTTCATTTGAAAATCATAGTATTTTACGCTTGTAATAATCTACAAATTTACATTTACATTAACATATTTAAAATATAAAATGTACGGCTGCACAGTGACAGTGTTGTTACACCGTATAAAATGAAATGTAGTAGCATTACATAACGTCCTTTTTTCCTTTAAAAACATGCGTTATTTTATTTTCTCATTTTATATTTCTTTATTACGTCGCAGTATTGTTGGCTATATTTATCGTATGATTTTACAATCTTGGATTGGATACAACCAAACGATAAACTCATAATGAAACGTGATTTTAGTTATTAACCCTTTGCACTCGGGGGTGATTTTACTGTAGAAAAGGTTGCAAATCGGATGTTTGAAATTTTTTCAAACTAACGTAGAAATAAAGTACACTATTTTATTTAAATATGTAACGTATTCTCTACTTCACCGTGGTGAAGAAATTTATGGAGGCCCATAGATCTGCTCTCGGTCTTCGTTAATTGTTCACCAAGTGACGATTATTTAATGTCGCTTCTCAGTCGCCACTCGATTACAAAGGGTTAACATGTTCATCTATAAAACATTTTCTCTTTTCTAAGATAATAAAGAAGAATTTGGAAAGAAAATGAATAGGAATTTTTCGGAGGTACATTATGCGATGACGTGAATGGAATATGTAATCCAGGTCAAAGTTTAATTAACGTGATATCTAAACTACTCGTGCAATTACATTATTTTGTCGCATTTGGCTTATTGAATCTTAAAATTTCGTAAATAAACACGAAATTTTGTTAAATTACTCACGTTGAAAGGTCGAATCGAAAGATTATTAATTCGTAGAATGTTAAGATTATTGTGCATTAAACGTTAATCCTGACAAAATCACCAATATGCAATTCAATTACACATATTGTTAAAAATATGCTACTCTTTGTTTTTTCAAGATTAAGATCACGTGTCTCATTATGCACAAGATCAAGATCACGTTGTGTTTATTGGTACACATTGTACTTGAACTTCGTTGTTTAACACCCGATACTATATGGAAAGATAAAAATATATTATCAGGCATCATCAAAATCGTGCAATGATATGGGCAAATAATAGGTAGATGTGGTTGTATAAAACTTGATAATAAGTTCAATAGTAATATATTTTATAACAATAACTATAAACACACGTAAAAAGAAATAATGATAATTTGATCAACGCTCACAAAATATATCTCGCAATAAATTCTCACGTACTCACTGATATCAATAACAACGCGCTTCTCCTGTTTTTTACCCACAGTTACCCTGTATGATCCGCTCCGTTTACCAAATCTCGAGACGATTCGACATACACGCTAGATTCATGCCATCACTCACAACTTATTATTAAACCAATTCCACAGTAGATACCGTTCCAATTGAAAACTATTTCCTGCTCGTTTACCAAATCTCGAGACGATCCGACATACACGCTACATTCATGCCATCACTCACAACTTATTATTAAACCAATTCCACAGTAGATACCGTTCCAATTGAAAACTATTTCCAACTTTCATATACAGAAAATATTAAACATTTTCATTGTTTACAATCAATCGTTACCTACCTTCTATAATAAATTATAATCGCGATCGTAAATTATCCAGGACAAGTATTTTAAAAGAAACTATTAATCGATGTCAACATTAATGCGTAAGGAAGAGATTAGTGACAACTTGGATTGTAATTTAACAACGAGATATCCCAAGATCTGGTTTACATTATTACATAAGATGAGTATTATTTACGGACGCTTGTGATAAGATTGATCTTGCTTCTATTACCTCGATATCCTTTTGCGGTGAATACAGTGGCTTCCTGTTGGAAATGCACATCGTATTTTATTTATCTCCAATGTTTTAATTGAACTTTCGAAAATAACGTCTACATATCCAAAGAATTTCTTGTTATCTACTTATATACGTAAACTTGTCGCGGACCGATATTACAATTAAATGTACAAAAAATGTCTATGTAAAAGTAGTTTTATCTGATAGGAAAAATTTTGCATAACATTTATCTCTTTCACGAAGTTGGTTCCAATCTCACGATTTCTAAGTTTGAATAAAAAATTGTTGGATTATTTCTAACAACACCCTATGGAAATAATCAAGTGAGGACAAAAATGTCTCCGGGTTATTTTAAACAAAGGCACTAAGACTTCCACCAGATGCATCTGGTGTCCGTCTTCGAGTCACTCACTGCACAATGCCATACCATAATGTAAACAGTTTCTAGGTATAAGGAGACCCCAACTTTCTTTTGGGTGTCCAGAAACAGTCCTTCAGAAGATTCAATAGAGTAAAGACGTTTCCTCTGAGACCGTAAATAAAATCGTATATTACATAGTTAAAAGACTATTTCATTCCATAACCCATTTCCAATAAAAATGTTAACCAAACTTGACATTTCCTGTCAATATCCATAAGAATATCTGACTAGACGTTGATTTGAACATACACATCACTTAACTTGCTCAATACATTATGAAATGCCACAACAGTCTAAAAATAATGAAAGATATTAATCATTACAACCATGTGCTTTTGTGAATGAAAGGCGATATTTTGTTAGATGTATAAATTGCTTGCATATCCTCATAGGTATTATTATTATTAACATCAAATTTATTCCATTGGATAACTCGTTGAATTTTGGGCTAACTTCGTTATTTTTGTTGCAAGGATGCCAATGTGGAAAATCAGTATTCTTGATTTGTAGGAAGTTGAGAATAATATCGCTCGTGCATTTTTCGAGAAGCGATAAGTTATTTATAGTACGTGAAAGCTATGTTATCGTAATGAGTTCATTGACACGTGACATAACGTTAGTCAAGGTCATTCAAGACTTAAGATGAAAGAAACAGTTGGAACACTGTAATAGTACATTTATAATTACAACGAACGAAATTCTTCATTACTTATAATGAACAAAAATATTTTTACAATTTTTACACGGCGTTTAACTTAATTTCATTTTTAATACATATTTTCTACCAGTGTTCAAATTACTATTCGTTCTTTCAATATTTCTTTCTTTTACTCTGGCCGTATTTCTTATTAATATGCTACAACAAATTTGTTATTTTTAAATTATTTTCTTTATTCCTTACGTTTCTATATTTTGTACGTTATGAGCTTAAAGTTTGCGTTGCTTACGTATACATTTCTATAACGCCAAAAATTGTTTAAAATAGTGCATCAAAATTTCAAGTTAAAATAGTAACATTTTTCTTTTACTTCTTCTTACATATTTATTTCTTCATTTTTATAACAAAGTTTTCTACTTAATACTTATAATTACGAAGTTTTGTGCTATAGATTACACATTATAGCAAAATTTCATACACACATAAAGTAAGGATCTTGTGCAAAAGAATTCACCGAAACTTGTGTTTTATCACCCGAGGTAGCTAAAATTACATGCTAACGAACTGATTACGCTTAAGTAAGTAATGGTAACTGCTAACGTTTAAAGATGTGTTGCAAACAATATGTACAAATTATAATGGAAACACTTTAGACGTAACGTTTATATAATTCTGAAAAGAATATTCTGTCCAGAATTAATTCCATAGACATGTGGTACGTGATGCATGCAATTGTATAAAATTCAGTGTCAATTAGCGGTGAATTACTTAAAACGACGTGCGTAACACATAGATTTCTCTCGGTACTCCGACAGGTCTATTGAATCAACTGTGAGCGCTTAAATTTCCTTTAAGGTGCACTTCAATTTGTCGTTTTACAATTCAATCGCTGTATATTCTAAAGTTGTTGATAATTTCCATTCAGGTACTTCTGTTATTTACTTATTTCTATTTTTCATCCATCCGAAGTTCACTTTGCGGACAACGTTAATTCAGTATTTATATAGCGGTGTTATCTAAGAAATATTGAATGGTTAACATGCATATGAATGATAATAATTATTCTAAAGTACAGAACTTGTATTTTTTACACGTGTACAAATCGTAAGATACAAATTGATTGAAATTTATGTTCAGTGTCTCTTAAACGGGAAGCAAGTTTATTCGTTATCATGTGTTGTTACACGTAGACGATAGTGTAATTACGTAATACCTGAACTTCTTCAATGGAATAACGAATGAATAAATTTGCAAACGATTTTCCTTTGACCTTTACAGAAAACAGTTTTTTATAATAGTATTCAGTTAGACAGCATTTTTCTTCGAGTTACTAATGTTATCTGTGTACATTAAGACCAGTATCAGAAGGTGTACCTATTGCAATTATATGTCGTTGGAATACTTTACTTGTAATAGTTTTCAAGCTTCTGAGAATGAATGTTAAGTAGAGCAATAAGTGACGAGTGAAAAAACCTTAAGTTACATTTTTACGTGAGAACATGTTATTTAATTAACGTTGTTACAATTCATAAGCCACCCCATTACGTTATCAATTTTTCGTATAATATTTACTACTGCTCGCAATGTGCATCTTCGTTAATTAAATCAAACAATTCGATTTTTGGATTATTATCAAGTGAGTAAAATTGTAGAGATACTAAAATTAATACTTATTCAATATGCATATTAATTATTTAAATTGTGCAGAATATTTAATATTGTGTACGTTAATTATTTTCAAAACGTCAGTTTATTTCAATACATATATAACATTCATTTAAAAACTTCAATTATTTATAAGTAAATGTGACGTTCTATTGCTTTCGCTTCTGGAATGTATTTCGATCTTGTAAAAGAAAATTATTTGAAAGCTTCAAAAAAAAACAAAACAAACGGGTTTAATTATATCAAATTTTTGGTTCGATTTTAAAAAGCTCAAGCTTACTTTTCATTTTAAGCGCGTTTCATGAAATTTTAGGCTATCGTATAATTGGTTACGGCAGATTAAAATTTTTCAACTCACCTTTAAAAACACAGACTTCAATTTTGATTTTAATACGAGCATCTTTTCTATTTCAGAGCTATAACCCGGTTTATGAAAGTTCTCTGGCTTATACGTGGTTACCAGAAAAAGAATAGCGGCGTCGCCGATGTATTTCGACAACATGTTAGTCGACATCCCAATAAAGTTTGTTTCATTTGCGAAGATCAAGAGTGGACATTTCAGCAGGTAAAATGCGTAAAACTACTCAATCATCATTAAAGGTAAACTTAAGAATATCTGTTAGCAATCATTAATGTACTATATAAATTTGTCACTCGAGTCATTTATTATGTCGTTCAATTTTCGTTCGTTCAGATTTCATATTAATATTCATTTCTTCTAATTATTCTTTCAAAGCTTCTATTCTATCTTTTATATGTTTTTGAGTTTGTAAACTTCGGATAATGTGTACAGATATTTAATGTATTTTTTTAGCAATTTCTTTTTGTAATTCATCCAAAGCGATATATTATGAAATTAAATTAATCACTCAATAAGTATTAACATTAGATTGTTTCCTCGATATGGCCATGGTGGTCATCAGTGACTGGAGTGCCTCAAATGTTTAGAATAATTAAAATAAAACAAACGTTGTCAACTAAAAATTTTGAACGTCAGAGCTAGCTAGACATTATTTTCAATTGAAAAAAAAAAATTATAAAGCATAATACTATAACCCTATCCTTAAAATGTATTTTCTTGTGGCCGCCTGACAGCAACCTGTAAATCTGGCGCGACAGTGAACGTGTTAATAAGTAAATGTTGTTCAAATTATATCGTGTTTGATATCATTTTCATCAGAAAAATCTCACCAACATGATGTTAGTCCCTGACTCTACAAGTGTCAGGTTTAGGTTCCTTGCGGACTGACACTTGTAGAGACGCGGTACACTGATTCACACATTCGTATCCAATCATAAGTCTTATCTGTTATTGGAAGCAGTAACAGAAGATACTTTTGCAGTTCGTTGTGAATTCCAAAGGTTAGAGATGCTCAAAATGAGGGCCATTTGCTGCTACGCATAATTGGTAGCTTTTGATCAATTCTTCAATTCTTCTATTTCCTGCGATGTTATAAGGGTAAGGTCAGGAGAACAAGCTGGCCACTCCACGGTTGGATCCGTCCGATTCAACGTCCTCTAAACATTCTGCCTAACACTGTCCTTGCACACGTCGAATAATATGGTGGACAACTATCGTGTAATGTTTACGTTCGAATACGAACGTGTGACTCCATGTTCTTGAGTAAATCTTTAGGAAATTTTAATTGTCCTTAGACGCAAATATCTCGAAATTGAACGAGGGGGATGGTACGGTCATCCAGGTCGTTAAATTTGTTTTTTCACTCTCTACAAGGATATTGAAAAAAAATATATAGGGTTCCATTTTAAAAAAATAACGATGTCCTTAAAATTTCGTAAAAAGGTGACCTTGAGAAAAAACCGTATCCACGATTACGTACTTACATATGTACATAATTGAGCCGTTTATTTTGAAAGTGGGGCAAGTCCATATTTTGTTTCGACAATACATTATTCACAGATAGAAAGATCATTAAGTTCTATCTATTGTTATCGTTAACTTCATTTTTTTTTTAAATGAACTTGCCCCACTTTCAAAATAAACGGCTCGTTTGTCTAAGCATGCTCTGATACATTTTCTTTCAAAAATCCTAATTCGTACCACGGTGCTCGCGCTAATACCTGCCATACTAGATTTGATAGTCATATGAAATAATTAGCCATTGAAGTGTTACAACGGAGAATTTTCATCGACTTGTGTAGCGCTTTTGAATAAAATAGTCTTTTGTGCGCTAAAAATGCACTACCGGCTTTTTGTAATTGCGTATTAATGTGCGTATTGTAATTCAATGAAATATCCAAGAATACACGTAAATAACGTACCGTTTGTTTGCATGGAATTCTTTCATTTTTATTGTTTGAAATTTTTTTTGAGTTTGCCTTTGTCTATCTGTGTTAGCAGCGAATATTTTCGGCATACATGTTCGAAATTAAAATAAACGATTCACATTTATGCATACTGATTTTTAACTTCCATATTTGAAAATAATCTCGTACTCTAGCAAATACTTTTTGCAATTCTACTTTGACACTCGCGAGGGGATTTCTTATCTCTTATATTTAGAAACAGATCATCCGCAAAAGCTGCGACTAATTTATTATTGCTATTATTTAAGTCATTGATTTGAAATAGCTCAGCAATGTATACAGGGTGTTTCAAAACATGTGGGCATAACTTCAGGGATGGATTGAGTACGCTAAAATAAGAAGAAAAGTTCATATATACATATACCCGATATGACCTTGCTTCCGAGTTATAGCCCTTTTTGTATGATACCTGTTATCTAATAATTTTCGTAGAAATTGCTCGAAGTGGACACCCTCGGCTCGAATGCAGGCTTCCAAATGTATTAGATGATCACTTCAAATTATTATGAAATGCATTAGCAAATTTCCATACGTCCTGTTACCATCAAGAACATGTATTAAACTGATTGAAACAAATTACAAAATAGTGTTTACATAGCAAACCAGAAGGTCGTGCATGAAATAAGAAGAAATTACTTGTAAGCAATTAAAAGAAGCAGTCAATAGAGTCGTAAGAATTACTGGAAGACATAAACGGCTATAATTCGGAAACAAGGTCATATCGGGTATATGTTTATATGAACTTTTCTTCTTAGTTTAGCGTACTGAATCCATCCCCGAAGATGAGAAAAGTTATTGTTCCTTGTTGAAGATTATTGACCATTTCGAAACATCTAATATACAGGGTGTACCACCTAATTTTATCACCCGAAATATTTCCGTTGTAATTCAAATTTCGTAAAAATCTTTCCTACAAAAGTTGCATAGTTTTATGGGGGCCAGTGTATAACGGGGAGGCCATTGTTACACACTATATAACTAGGTCCCCCGTAAAACTATGCAACTTTTGTAGGAAATATTTTTACAAAATTTTAATTATAACGGAAGTACTTCAGGTGATAAAGTTGGGCGGTACACTCTGTATGTATCTAACTGTTGAGTTTTTGTTAAAATTTTATCAAAGCTAGATTTTTTGCCGTTAAGTTTACGAAAAATAATAATCATTTTATCGAATTTAGTAAAGTAATTCTGAGTGGTCTGGGGATCGGTAAAGTTGTCCAGAATGTTACACATGATTTTGAATTTTATGATGTTTGTAAGCGGTAGTCTATCTGCCTTATCATTTTAGAGATGGACTGATTGGAAACGAGTACCTATAGTGTATAGGTTATCTATGATGTTATTAATAATGTAATTCTTCTCATTATCTTTTTTAACAGAATAACATGTACATTAAGTAGAGTGAAAGAAGGTCGCTCGACTTGTGAAGAGATACAGTAGATACTTTGTGTCTCCAGTGATTGCTAACAGATTCATGGGAGGTTATTTTTTCTTTGTATACTTTCAATAGTTTGTTTAGAATTTTGACTAAAATGACTTTAATTATGGAAAAGTTATTTATTTGTGTTAATACATATTGCTTCAGTGTTATACGTTTATTTATCTCTATTATTTGGTACATCAAATTCGTTATTGCTTTTACATAGGTATCGTTTCTATTTAAGCCAATTACCTTTGTTGAAATTCTTTTTATATTAACACTTAGCCAACCGCGCGCGCCACGCCTGACCGTACGCTGTTTGTGTTTTACAAAAGCAGAAAAGGTATTTTATGAATTGCGAACAACTCCAGTTCAAGGCAGCCTTATAACAAAAGAAAAGTAAACATGATAAAAGACAACGCGTTGCTAAGAGAAAAGTGGGAGATCTCCCCGGTCGGTCATGCAGCGACTTACTTCACAGCGGGGAGATCTCCCTATTCGGTTGGCTAAGTGTTAAGATGATTCTATGGAAGGAGAGTAAAGGAAGAGATTGAGTAGAAATTTGCATTTGCAATGCTTCGTGATCTCTGTCGTAATCTAAACAGTTTATATTACCGAAGTTAAGACTCTGAACGGATAAGATTCTGTTATCAGCTATGCGTAGTTCAATATTGATATTAATTAATAATTATAATTTATTTGTGATTTGACCTTGTGAGTACCATAGACACAGGAAAAAGCTTCTCTCATCGTTTATTGCATTGCCTTAACATGTATGACGAGTTTTTTCACAATATTGTTGTATGATTTTTGATTACTAATTAATTTGCTGTAATTTCATTCCAATATTTTGTATCAGTTCTAAGTAAGCTCTGAGGTATTTTCTTTCACAATTCTCCGTTTTTCCATGGTACTAACGGAGATGTTGAATCATATGGGGCAACCACATGCAATATGGATGTTAATAAAGATTTATAGCGTTTAACCTACAATACAGGTGTATACTTAAGTATGAAAAAATATTTTTCAGTTTTTATTGTCGTTTAGTTGAAAGTTTTTTACATAGTTTTCGGCAGAGATTGTTGATGTGTACGGACGGAATAAAATTCTTTCACATTTATTTGTATTAATTTTCAGTTTCTAAGTATGTAATAGGCTTTTTACCAATGTTTTTTGGTGTTACACTTTTAACTTCGCTGGTTTACGGAATAGACTGAAGAGAAAGCGTTCGTGTTTCTTACAACATAAGTAGACTAGGAATTACAGTTTCGTGTTCCGAGTAATTATCATACAATGGTGGTGATCAGGGCCGGCGGAACGCACTAAGCAGCCTATGCAAGGCATAAGGGCGCTTGATGCCAAGAGCACTAATGACAAGGAGCACCTCGGACGCAATACGAGACTTTTTTAATTTTCACTAAGCGGTTCTTTCGAGGAGCCGAGATATGTTGTTTATAAATATCTTGAATCACATCAGCGGTGTTCTGTGCTTTTTTGTGTGAGGCACTCCTGTCATCGGGTGCAAAGGGAGAATTTTTTAATTTTCACTAAGCGGTTCTTTCGAGAAGCCGAGCTATATTGTTTATAATCGTCATGAATCACATCAGTGCTGTTCTATGTTTTTGTGTGAATCACAATAATTCTAGGACGCCATATAAAGTCTGGCATAAGGGCGCCAAACACCCTACCGCCGGCCCTGGTGGTGATAACATTTAAGGAACGTATTGTCAGGTAGAACCTATTATTCTTTGAACTAGCTAATTACCTAAGCACCGCAGTGTGGATAGTTTCGGATCTACATGTATCATTATACAAAAACTCATTCAAATTGGTTCATCAAGCATGTGTGTTCTCTTTACTTGTCAAATTCGTCAACCGCGGATGCTAATTTTTTAATAGACAATCCTGGAAAAGTATTTAGCGACTAGAATTGGTTACTGTTATACACTAACAGAATTATTACCGATACAGCCTTAAGTGTATA
>NW_017100143.1:2568942-2586348 GCF_001263275.1 Habropoda laboriosa
TTTTTTTTTATTTAAAAACGAACAGTTCAAATTTCTCTTTAGTTTTCAAGAACTGTAATATTTGTTAAATTTAGAATGCAGCTTTGATTTTTACGTAAACATTAGTATTAGACATAAATTCTAGTAGATAGAATAATGATTTAAAGCATACGAAACATCATTTTTGTAACATTTATCGATAAGCATATATATTCTACTACCAAGTAAAACATCAAATTTCCACCATTCTAAGAAAATTGTTTCATTACACTGAATACAGTGGTGTTACTGTAAATTATAATTTTCAAATTTTATTACCTTCAAATAGTTAAACCTATAATTTCGTATATCTACATATGGAAGCAATATACAGCTTTATGATGTGAACATTTATATAATACAAGTAACTAATACAAGGAAAAAATTTGTAGACAAAAGTATATATAAATATCAAATTTATATTAGGTGTTAAGGAATATTCTTCGAGTTGTGTTTTCTCACTCATTTTTTCGAAGCATAGGGACAATTTATTTATAGTATCTTGTAGTTTTATTATATTTAACCCTTTGCGGACGGAACGGTTGAAAGTCGAGCGTTCTGTGGGCTCAAGCCACTGCAGCAATAGTCACTAGAAATTGTTAGCTCACTTTTCTCGTGTAATGCACACCGTATCGAGATACCGATTCGACAGATAACTGCGTTACTACTTAATAAAAACCAAAAATAATGAAAAATTAATCGAAACAAGGAATTCTTTGATGACACGATGCTTATATTCTAAGTATGGTAAATTATAATAAACCATCGTAAATATAATAAAATAATCGTCATGACAGGGATACAATAGAAAAGTAAGACTATAACAGTGTATCCACTATGAAAGTCAGAGGAAAAAGTATCATCTTACATATCAGTCTAAACATATATGTATGTATGTAATATGTATACAGAGTTCTGTCGAACTACGCGTAGGTTAGGAACGTCGACAGTCCGCGTAGTTGGGAACCATCCCCCGGTTTTACGGAAAATTGAAGTCTGATCATCTGCACTGCGTGTCAAGTGTCGTATATTGTCGTTAGAATAATAACAAACGAAGTAGGTCGTGTGTAAAGACTTAGTTGTTTACTAAGAGACAGTGTTTTTCCAGAAAAGGATAGAATATGTATATGTCTCTGGGAGACAACAGAAAAAAACTAATTTGTTGTTGTTTCATAGCTATAACACATCTTATTACAAGAAAAATAAACTTAGGATACGATAAAACGAAATTGTTGCAGTAATTAATCTAACTAGCTATACGTAGGCTCTCCTCTATTTTCAATTCACTCAATCATTCGATTGTGTACGTATATATACATACATATTATTCACGCATACGCATACCGTGAAACTGTAGCTGTGTAGCTCGCACAGACACGCTTCTCGTTTGATTTTTCCCCCAAGGTGAGCTGTTCGTTGTGTACTTGAATTCGATGCACCAGCTTCTTGTATGCAGCGGCACTTAATTCACACGAACGAATATGCTAAGTAAGTAAATTGATTGGAAATCCGCGTATAATCGAAAACGCGTTGTTCGATGTATTCCCTACAAGACTATAATCGCGCAGTATAACCTCACACGACAGCCTCGTAAACACCGACTGAGGCCTAGTCGTGCTGCCCGATTTCTGACCGCTGTACGCTCGCAACTGTTCTAGGAAAAATTCTAGGCCTTAACTTCGTAGAACTCGGGATATATCTTGCGAGCCAAACATAAGAAACGCGAGCCTGGGTCGCTGTACGTACATCGAGCCAAACATAAAGACAGCCTCGTAAACACCGACTGAGGCCTAGTCGTGCTGCCCGATTTCTGACCGTTGTACGCTCGCAACTGTTCTTGGAAAAATTCTAGGCCTTAACTTCTTAGAACTCGGGATATTTCTTGCGAGCCAAACATAAGAAACGCGAGCCTGTGTCGCTGTACGTACATCGAGCCAAACATAAAGCTAGCTGTCCTTTTTAGAGTAAAACTATCGCGAGTTGCTCTCGAGAGTATCTCTCGCGAGTGGACACTGCGTCTGAGAGTGACTGTCTGACAGCATCGCTCGACTCTCTGAGAGTTACGCTCGAATAAACAGTTGCTTTACTTTTAAGTTAGTTGAGGAATGCAAATTCTGTTAGAGTCTTACTTTTTTATTGTATCCCTGTCATGACGATTATTTTATTATTAGAATATAAGCATTGTGTCATCAAAGAATTCCTTGTTTCGATTAATTTGTCATTAATTATTTTTCATTATTTTTGGTTTTTATTAAACACTAATGTACAACAATCTTTGTAAATAATACTCAATATGAGTTTCTAAGTGCTTAATTTACGAACAGCCTATCATTCGAAGAAAACAAGCCGGAATATAAATTATAAATATGGTCATACTCTGACCTTGAACCGCATTTTTCATAACTTTCCCATCATTTCCGGGAAAAATGACAATTGCAAAACATAATTTGCATCATATGCGTGCGTTACGAAAAGTAGTACGTTTCATTTGTCTTACGAAGAACAGTATGTGTCAGTTTGCCACGTAAAGTAGCACATTGCGTCGTTTCTTACGAATATTAGCACGTTTGGTCTTCCGTCGTGAAAATTAATACATTTTACCGTTTTGCCACGAAGAATGGCACATTTTCGATTTTGCGGCGAAAATTAACACATTTCGGCGTGTGGTCAGTTTAAATTGTTGAAATGCATTTTGCATCGAGAACTTCAACCTTTGAAAATATTGTTTAATATATAATAGCTGCATCTAATCTTCCAAATGAAAAAACTATAGAAATGTTTCTTACTTTTATCTCCGATGCACTCAAGAAGCAAACGAACGGAAGGGAAATAACAGCCGTAATTTCCAGAACATCTACTTCCCTCGATAACAGTCGTGTCTACTCAATCCTGAATACACTATACTATGATTAGATCGAGACAAAATTCTGATTAGATCATAATTGATTTACATGATGCAAAAAAAAAAAATCAAATCTTGTCGGTTACTGCTGTATAAAGCTAAACATGTTATTTTTCGTAGCCAACCATTTAGATGTGTTATTTTTCGCGACGAAAGAGATACGTGATATTTTTCGAGACAATAAAGACATTCTACTTTTCGTCGAAATGGAGAGAGAGTGGATAGGCAGAAAAAGAAAGGGAAAAAAAGATGCGTGTCGCCCTGGACATCCTAGTAAACTCGTCAGTAAGGCTACCTAGGAGACTCGTGACTTAAACGCGAGGAACGATTAGACTCAGGTTAGAAGGTGTATACATAATAATAGAAGCCTTGGCGAGGACTAGCGAGAAAGGTTAATGTTACTACGTCTCTATAGGTGGAGCGTCGGAGGTATCGCCACATATTTACATACATATTATTATACATACGGTGTTTCCTTTATTTCGCAAAATTGGAATATCTCGTGAAGGACTGAACCTATCAAAAAAGTGTTTAAACAAAATTTGTTTGATATTAAAAGGGCATCATATGGTGGAAATTATTTTTTGCAGGTCGATTAGTGGGGGGAAATTTTATATATCACAAACATTTAATATTTTGTTTGTGTCGAAAGCACAAACCAAAAATTCACCTAATGCATATGTTTCGGCATTGTCGATGATTTTCGCTGAACACATACATATATGCGTTAATCATCCACAAAGGGTTAAAACTTATATTATTTTTCTACGCAATTCGTAAGTTACGAAAGATACAGCTTAAAGTCGCACGAAATGACGAATAATATTTCCATTTAAAAAAGTCATATCGTAAACCTTACATTAATACATGGAATTTCAGAAAACAAGAAGAATATTTCCTAACACTTAATATATTCTGGAAAAGTTTCCTATTTTTCTATTGGTTTATTCTTTGTGTACACGTTGTTTAGCCTAATAAAATTCGGTAAAACATTTTCAGGTGGAAGACTATAGTAATAAAATCGCAACGGTATTCAAATCTCAGGGATTTCGTAAAGGAGATGTGGTTGGCATATATTTAGAAAATAGGGTGGAATTCGTTGCCCTTTGGCTTGGTCTGAGTAAACTGGGAGTAATAGTACCACTGATTAACACCAATCTTCGTAAAACATCTCTTCTGCATAGCATCAATGTGTCCAAGTGTCAGGCTCTTATTTATGGAGCGGATTTTACAGATGGTAAGTGTAAAAGCAGTACATGATTAAAACTAAATTTTTATTTTTTCGGAATCGATTTTTATTTTTTTAGCAGATACATTTGTATGAATTCATATTAATTTTTACAAATCATCAAATTTCTTGTTAAATCTAATCGTATTAAACAACGGAATGCCAACAAAGATATTTTGCTGGAGATACTGAGGATAAATGAAAATAAAACATGCAATTAGAAGGAAATTCTAATTAAATTAGGACTTCCCAAGTAACACTTTATGTCAAAGGGAAGATATAATTATCGAAAAATATTTAACTTTTGATTGATTGGTAAATGATTAAATGCATTAATCTTATGATGTTCTGAATTAAAATCTGAAGATTTATCAACGATTATATATGGAGAAAAGGAAATTCCAAATGCAGATGCGAATAAAATAAGATATATGATAAGATGCACTGCGTATAAGTATTATCCTTTGAAATTTTATAATCGTGTTCATGTTAGCAACAAATAATATAAGTAATTCAATTGTTAGGTTAGAACTCGTCCCTCGCACGCCATTTTAATATTGCGCGAGGTGATTTAGAAATGTGTTTTGTTTTTAGAAGCGTATTGTAAAAAGTCTTTTTTAGACTCGCACTTTTATATAAATTTATATAAAATTGTGGAAAATTAGCGGTGACTAGCGAACCTGTGGATGTCTCAGACATCCTTGGATAGTAGGACCTCAAGCATCCCACCCACCTTGATAACTAGAAGGTTAGCAAGGTTGCGGTGCAGGTCAATGGAGGGAATAAGCTCAAGGCTAAGCGGACCACGTGTCCACCGATTGTGCTCCGAGTAATGGGTTTACGACACGTATATCGCTATTTGAGTGAGCAGAAATAAGGCACTAGTACTTATGTACTTACTTAATCCTGTCGTGATCGAATTCTTTTTTTATTGAAGAATTTTTTATTTATCTACCGATCACCGCGTCTCTAGTGAATACTAAATTCATTCAAAATAATACAAATGAGACATACAGGGTGGTTACATTTAAACGAGAACGGTGGAATATCTCGCAGGGAATTGAAGCTATGAAAATAATGTTCCTACAAAAGTTGTGTGGTATAAAGGGCACGTTATGCGATATAAATAATTTTTCTGTAGGTGTAGCAGTGAGGGAGATATGAAAGTCAAGTTAAGTTTTTAAATGGAACGCTATATTTTTCTATTCTTAATACTATAGCCTTGGCTGAGACGAATTCAACGTAAGTGCCACATTGTCATTTCGTTTTATGGAGAGTTTGTATTAGTAGCACAGTGTAGGGTTTAGCTGGCCAAAAGTGTGCGAAACACTCGACTCTCCAATTCTTCACTACTTTACGATTTTTCATAAAACGAAATGACTTTGTGTGGCATATCGTTGAATTCGTCTCAACAAACGCTACTATATTATGAATAAAACAATACAGGGATTCGTTTAAAAAACATTAACTTGACTTTGATATCTCCCCCACTATTGCATCTACTGAAAAATTATGTATACCACATAATGTGCTCTTTTATACCAAACAACTTTTGTAGGAACATTTCAACGTTCTCGTTTAAATGTAAAACCCTGTATTGTGTCCCACTGGTCACGAAAGGGTTAATGTGGTAACTATTAAATACAGAGTTTCTGCGTTCATAAAGCAATTTCTAGACCCTGATTTCTGACCCTAACGGTCGATTCGTGTGGCATATCGTTGAATTCGTCTCAACAAACGCTACCATATTATGAATAAAAAAAATACAGGGATTCGTTTAAAAAACATTAACTTGACTTTGATATCTCCCCCACTACTGCAGCTACTGAAAAATTATGTATACCACATAATGTGCTCTTTTATACCAAACAACCTTTGTAGGAACATTTCAGCGTTCTCGTTTAAATGTAAAACCCTGTATTGTGTCCCACTGGTCACGAAAGGGTTAATGTGGTAACTATTAAATACAGAGTTTCTGCGTTCATAAAGCAATTTCTAGACCCTGATTTCTGACCCTAACGGTCGATTAAAAATTTTAATTCAAAGCTCTCGAAAATAGCTTTACTATGCATATGGCTTTGCTGGTGTCATAAGCCCCATCATCTTAACAGATTTATACAAAACATTTACCTTATGAAACAAACTGTTTATGAAGAATGGGATAATAATGTATGAACGAGAATTTCAAAGAATAATGTTTGAATCGAGTGCTTGAAATCAGAGTACAAAAGAAACGTGTACAGTCACCCAATATTTTTTATTTCTAATTGTATGAACAATTACCTCCCTTGCCTTGTTGTATCGTACTACAAAGCACGTGCCGTATATTATGCTTTGAAGTTGACAACTGACGCAATGAAAAAGCTGTCCTGAAATATTGCAAAATATCCTAAAACGTATTTTTTAAACGATAAGAGTGACTGACGTTATGAACGGCCGTTATAGTTTTACGTTGCATATTGCAACGTTACTTGTGTATGTATACCATGAAGCGATGCGGCATCAATTTGATAAATTAAACGAATGGTTATTGTGAAACACTTGATAATGCGTGCATCCGTACAGTACTTAACAGTACAAAACGTGCACACGGCCAAGTGCATTGTAAATAGACGAATCCACATAAGTAATAGAATATTGATCAGTACTTGAATACATATTAGTAATTCATAACTAATGGACAATTCAATATTCAGTCACAAATATTTACACGTTAACATTTCGTTCATATTCATGCCTAATTCGTCACCTAAAACTTTTAAGAAGGAAGACGAAAATTCAGGTTACTATTAGGAAAGTCACAGTGAACATTTGAAATACAGGGTGTCCCCAAAATCTATATGCAAAAATAAGTCGAAAATAAAAGTATAACATTTTTTCATTCAAGGCCTCGTTTTCGAAAAAAATGAGTTCGAAAATCCAAGTACCTGTTTCGAGATGTGGAACTTCCATTTCTGCTCGTGTCTGTATTATTAAACATGGACAATGCCACGATTTGCTTCCTGTTATTGTGTTATCTTATTCCCGCGATATCGGTCTGTACTATTACATTCTTTTATTCTGTATTTAATTCGAATGGTTTCATAAATGAGGACAAGATTAGTCACAGGTGTTGGAAATGTTGACCGTGTTGCTGCATACACGAGCAGAATCAGAAGTTCCGTACCTCGACACTTACAGTTAATACACGGGCACTTGACGGATTTTTCAATTAATTTTTATCAAAGACGAAGCCTTCGATGAAAAAGTATTCTTTTTTTCCACTTATTTTTGCATATATAGAGTCACCACCCGGCTGGTTGTACCACGATTTTGGGGACACCCTGTATACACGGTGCGGCAAGAAAGTAACGAGACTGAATTTCTGCTGATAAACAGCAGACGATATTTCGGTTTTGTAACGTATAGAAGTGTTTTCCGCGTCTAGTTTTGTCGTGCCGCCACAATCCTTACGATGGAGCAACCGTAACAACGTTTTTGGCTAAAAAGGCAATTCCTGTGCTTAATCACCCTCCTTACACTCCTGATTTGGCCCCCGCAGACTTTCTTTTATTCCCACAATTAAAATTGAAATTGAAGGGTAAACCATTTCAATCCGTGCTTGATACTCAACAGTGTTACAAGACAGTTAAACGAAATTAAAGCAGAACAAATTTCAAACTCCTTTAAACAATTATGTGACCGATGCAAACGTTGTATCGAGTTCCTTGGAGATTATTTTGAAGGAAATAAATAAAAAGTCTACAATGTTATTGTATTAGTATCTTGTATTTTTTACTAGTCTCGTTACTTTCTTGCCGCACCGTGTACTTCACTGATACGTGTATCAGTTGTCAATCCACAGATCCCTAATTCAATCAACATTTTCTTAAATAATTACGTTAAATTTGTACCGCCCATGACCTCTTAGCACTTCAAATATTCAATGAAATAATAATTCGGTTTCTGTTCTGTGTGGGCTCTATAAGTACATAGTTCCCGCCATAGTGATTGATGTAATAATGGGAAATAGAATTAACTACACTAGAATGAAAGAAAATTAGGTGTTCGATTGCGTGTCGTGGTCAATTTGACTCGAAGACAATTTTATGAACGATTGTGTAACACTAGTTGCTATTACGTTTACTCGTCAAGTATCAAGTATGCAAGTGGCATTATTTATCGCAATCGTTACTTGTACAATTTACCGCTAATACGAACAACTCCAATTATTTTATCGATTAACTCGTACCGACGATGCTCAACGACGTCCAGCAAATGATTGTAACAAGTGTGAAAATGCAATCTGAGAATTCCACAGAATTTCCAGAATCCAGAGGAAAACGTAGTTTGTCGCAGTGGTGTTATACTGATAAACAATAATATTCTAAGTTTTACGACTCGTTTGCTCCATTTCAAATGGAAGTGTTTATATGCGATAGAAACTAACGTTATTAGTTTTATTATCTTTCAATTTCGCTTTACTTCTTTTATTTTATTATTTCATTTATTTCGTTAAGATTATTTTCTCTACGAAATATATTGTACTACTAAGGAATAAAATTTCATCGCACAAAGAATTTTCCTTACATCATTCACCAAAAAGACATTTTATAATTGTTTACTCGTGAATTACGTTTAATTTCAAAGTTTCAAATGGAATGATTGTATCTGTAATTATCTTATGTACGTGTGTATTTTACCAAGTATTCCTAATTATTCGTAATTAGGTGTACCATAAATGTATGCTAATCCATATGGATAAGTTACTGTCATGTTGTACACTGTTTTACACTACTCAATTTTATACATTTTACACAACTTTACGTTACTTTTCTTTTTAATATGAGAATTTTACAGACACGTATTTGCTCAAGTTCTCTTTATTTGTGCAACTTGTAATGAACAGGTATAGGAAGAAATAACTTTTATTAGTACAATTCTAGCGTTAAAAGGAAGAGCATATGTAGCAGTATAAAGAAAAACAAATTGTCAGACAACTTTCGTCACGTTTAATGATAAAAATTATAATTCTTCACAATAATCACAATTGATTCGTGTAAAAACATCATAATTTTTTGATTCCCGCAAATATTCTCCTTTTGAAAAAAAAAAGCATTAAATAATTGTTTTTATGTATCACGACTAACTTGGTTACCACTAACATTTTTTCCTTGGCTTACGACGAACTCAAATAGAAATACTAATGAAACGTGTATCTTTAAAGATTTTTAATTATCCATATAGATAAAACATGTGAAGTTGAGTAATGTACAATATTGTAAAGTTGCTTTTACAACAACTTATCCATATGGACAATTACAGAAAATTTTCGTTGAGTAATATAAAAGAATATTTTGTATTAAGGAGTAGAAATGTAAATAATATAAATATTGTTGTTACGTTTCTTATAAGCTTTTCCTAAGAAGATTAGCGAAATACTGTTTGCAAATGTTAGAGAGAAACATGAGTCATATTGGCAATACTTAATTATCCCTGTAACTTTTCGTTATTCACATTACATACAAATTTGTCTCGCGTAATTATTTATTAGTTTCGCCTAATTTCAAACATTTGTTTTTTATTGAATAGAAATTATTTTATTGTTATTACTAAATTTTTTTCAGCTGTGTCAGATATTGTGGGCTTGTTGGATTCGAATTTTCCATTGTACAGGATCGGTGATTTATCAAATTCCAAGATATCAAAATTAAACGATAAAGACTTGGCCGCTCTTTTGGCCGACGTTTCTCCAGCCCCGCCGGTTCTTCAAGAAAAAGGCTGTTACCATGATCAATTATTGTACATTTTCACCAGTGGCACAACTGGTTTACCTAAGGCTGCGGTTATAACAAATTCTAGGTAAGAAACATTTCAATTCGCTACGTATAATTATTCAAATTATGATTAACTCTTAATGCATATTTGCAATGTTCATTTTGGAATAATTTCAGTCCTTAGAATTCAGCTTTACGTAGCTAATACCGCATGTCAAGTAGTAATAAAACATTAATACAAATGTAATCATTGCATGTTTACTCGCTTTGAATGATTTATCTTCAATTTATACAGGGTGTCCTGTAACTCCTCGAACACACGGAAATGGGGGGTTCCTGAGGTGACTCTGAACAACTTTTTCCTTTACCAAAATGTTGTTTGAAGCTTCATTTTTGAATTATTAACGAAAACCACTGGCCAATCAGAGCGCGCGCAGAGCCCGCGCTCAGGGACGGGCGAACCGAGATTCACCCGCGCGCTATCATGAACGACGCGTACGCGTGACTTCTCGGTTATCGATCGCTGTCAAAAAAATTTGACTTTGCACCGCTATTTTTATAAGGCTTAGAGAAATGGGTTTTTCCCGTCATTCCGACATTTATGTAAATTTTTGAAAAAACTGCAATTAGTCGGAATCGTGAAGAAAATAGCGAAGGTCTGAAAATAGCCTCTGTTCTCCGCCCCTGAGCGCGGGCTCTACGCGCGCTGTAATTGGCCAGTGTTTTTCGTTAATAATTCAAAAATGAAGCTTTAAACAACAGTTTGGTAAAGGAAAAAGTTGTTCAGAATCACCCCAGCAACCCCCCATTTCCGGGTGTTCGAGGAATTACGGGACACCCTGTATATGACTCGATATTTAGCTTTTTCCCTTTCTGATTGTGTTCTTCCAAAATTATGGTATCATTATTCAAAGCACTTAAACTAACATTTCAAAATAATTTTCTTATTTTCTATTTTCTTTCGCGTAACGAGTACTTGTGTATATTTTTAAAAGTTTTATTCGACATTGAATTTAGCTCGAACGTATTACTTGTACAAATTAAGTTTTCTCTCGTCAAATAAGTTCCATTTAATATTTGCAACATTATTCATAGATTATAGGGTACACATTTAACTAAAAACTATTTACGTACACATTGACTAAAGGAAAAGGGGACAATCAAAAAGTATTTTATAGGTAACTTTGAATCTGAATTAAAAACTGACACCTGCAAGAAAATTTCAAAACTTTTTATCTCCAGAATGGTCTGATCGTATATCACATTGGCAAAAAAGGAACGATTTAATAATTGCTCACTATACTTTTTGTTGTTTATCCCTGATGATTCATTTTCTCCTGTTTTACATTGGAGAATGTTTAATTATAATTGAGGACAAAGGTAGCGATTGGACGTCAACACCGTGCTAAACAACTTCAAACGCGAGTAAACACGGGAGTACCAGCCGCGACAATTAACTCGGTTCGTTTTAGCGTGAAACAGTGCATTTGTGAATATTAAATTAAAAGAACGGTTATAATTATCCGTACAACATGAGGAGTACTACGGGGCCAATCTCTTCATTGAAATGGCCACCAACTTCGAACTTACACAAATGTCACCCAATGTGACTCCTTTCTAAGAAAGGAACGAGCGATTCTAATCGAAGAACAAATTCAAATAAGAGATTATGCCTCTGTTAGGCACGTATCTTCCGAACGGGTGCATTCCGGAAGCTAAAATTTTATATTTCGAGTCCTTTCACACCTCTCACAACACCCACCAAGTTTCATCTCGATTGGCCACTCGGGCCATTCGGAACAATGTCCAACATAGCACTCTCAGAACCCTATTTCTGGAACTCTCAAATGGATACGCAAATCATGATCAATTGTGTACTGATGGATCGAAATCAAAAGAAGAAATGGGACGTGGAATAATTTCCCCTACGCATAAAATATTATTCAAATTATCAGGTTCTCTAGTAAAGCTCATGCCATACTGCAAGCCTTGAAGTATATCGAAGAAACGTACTACAACAAATATATTGTTTTACTGATTCCAAAAGTGTCGTATTAATGCTACAAAATTTAGAAATTGAAAATCCAATAATCCACAGTATCATAGAAACGACTGCAATACTCAAAAAGACCGGAAACGGTATTTTGTATACTTGGATTCCAGCAGAAAAGGATGCTAACGTCAAAGGAAAAGAAGAAGCAAACTCAGCGGCAATTCTAACTAGCATTTACGAACTCGAAAGAAATTTTGTACTGATATACCACGAAGATCTTCAAAAATATCTTAACAGGAAAAATTAAAGTCCTATTATTACATATAAAATTAGAAGAAATATCTGCGACACCAGTCCAGCACTGCTTATAAACCAGAAAGATCAAGTAATCTTAACCCCTTGACGACTGAGATCATAGAACAAAAACTTCACCATACGGACGGAGGCATATATTATATAATTTTTATAGTCGATTTAGACGAACAATAGAAAGCCTGTACGAAAATAGAAGAAAGTGAGAAGGCTGCGATGGTTGTGATGGTGAAGTAGCTAGCCAGTGTCGCTACGGACCTGAAAATCGCGAGTTTGAATGCCTGAAACCTTCTTTTTCTGAAGGTCTAGAATAATTCCCCCTCTCCTACTCTTTAGTACACTGTAGTTCAGTCATTGCCCGTACGAGCAGCGCATTAGGTCCGATACACACTAGCGGCCCGCTCCTGGTTCGGTCACGGTCCAATCCCCCTTTGCTCGCGAAATATAAATTAGTTTATACATCTATGTTTGGCTAAAAATCCGCTTTTTCGCGATTTTCAACAGGTTATCATTTGTTAATAACTTCGAAACCAACAAAATGATGACATAAACTTGTCTATAGACTACATAGATTTTTAAAAACGAGAGCAAGGGTTCGTTTTTACAAAACAAAAATTTATTTACAACTTTCATATTGAAAAGGAGTGCGTACAACAAGAGTAAAAATATTCTTAGAAAGTTTCATCTTTTGTGATGCGAATGAAAAAAAAATAGACTACAACATATTACAGTTCCAACAAAATTGGAATTGGAATATATCATAACCGGTGGTAAAATATTCTTTCCAAAGATAGTTGCTGGGACGAAACCGGTCCGTGATCGAACCGGGACCGGAGCATTACCCGTAGTGTGTGGGTACGTTATAAACCACAGAAGAATATTTGACCGGACCAGTAGCGGACCGCTAGTGTGTATCGGGCCTTAGGTGTCCCCGAGCGCAAAGAAATCGGTGGGATCATAAGCTCACCTTTTCTAACGCAATCATAAAGATAGAGCATACGTATTGTCATTATTGGCGGAACGCGATAACATCGACGAATCGAATCATACGGTACCGCGTGTTGGAACTTGCCCCTGTGCCGTTCCGGGGGCAAACTCCAAATTTCATCACTCTCACAGTAGTATGTATGTAGTAACCATCGTACGTCTTAAGAAGGAGAATTATGTTTCGAAGATATATAATACAAGCGTCTTTTTCTCATTCCGCTTTAATGTACATATGTGACATCACTAGCCCGCGACTTCGCTCTCAGCTCTGCCCGCGGGCACTGGCGGGTACCCTTGCCCGCCTAAAGGCCTTCTAAACGGCACTGCTTTAGAAATTAGCAGTTGCATAAATCGCATAAGTCAAGGCAAGGAGGATCATAGGATCACCATAGGAAACTCAACTATCTGCAATATGTGTAACATTAAAGACTCCATTGAGCACATTCTAATAAACAGTAGTATGGAGCTAAAAGAACACAACATGGCACATATTTCATCAAATTTACTGGACGTATTACAAGAAAAAAATTCTTTCATTCTTAACAGATGTTGAACAATAATCACATAACATGACGAAAGTTAATAACTCCGAAGGTGTGGATGACCTTACACATGTAATAGATATGTAAGCAATCTATGTAATGTATCTGTATGTAATATAACTCATAGTGGTCTGTAACAGCTATAAAACTGATGCGACATCAAATAAATAAAAAAATAGTTTAATTAAATTAACAATAATATATACAGTTATATTAATAAGTGTTTCCTTCAACAGTATTCGATTTTATTACTAATATTCCTACATTATATTAATTCTAACAATTGTTTTTAAATGTTTCAGGTATATGTTTATGGCAACTGGTATATATATGATGGTACCATTCAAATCTTCAGATAGAATTTATACTCCATTACCATTATATCATACAGCCGGTGGTGCAATGGCTATTGGCGCGGCTCTTCTCCATGGAGCTACAATTGTAATTAGAAAAAAGTTTTCAGCGAGCGCTTACTTTACTGAATGCGTCAAATATAACTGTACGGTAAGTTATCTTCACTTTCTGTTATTATTATCGAACGAGAGTGTATTTAAAATTCATTTATTTGAGAACCTTTTTCGAAAAAGCACGGATGTCAAAAGGATGGATATAATTTATTTTTAGGTCGGCCAATATATTGGAGAAATGTGTAGATATATTTTAGCTGTACCTCCAAAACCAGAAGACAAACAGCATAATGTTAGAGTGATGTTTGGAAATGGTTTGAGGCCGCAGATATGGCCCGAGTTCGTAGAACGATTTAACATTCCACGAATTGCTGAATTTTATGGAGCAACTGAAGGAAATGCTAATATCGGTAAAATTTTTGTTTTAACCCTTGAACAGCCGACAGAAAACTGACGCGGCACGCCAACGCCGGGTCTCTTTTGGACCCATACTGAAATTTACTTTGTTTATATACATTGTGTACATAAAATTGTATTTTTTTAATCGTATGTTGTGAACCTATATGTCATAGGCATGTTATACATATTCATCTGTATTTGATATCATTTCCTATGAATTTGTAGCATCTCGAACATATTTATGCTGTTATTTAGCTTCTTTGATCTTTTCTTCTCGCTGTTGTATTCAATACTGGTCTGGCTAAAGACGTTAGAACTCTCCACGCAGACATTTGTTTATGTTACAGCGATAAGATTGAGCCTAGCGAACGAGCAAACGTTGACGCCTCTTCGCTATGCTTGAGACATGGGTCAAAAGTGACCCGGCATTGGCTGGGCAAGGGTTAAATGCTTTATTCTTTCTACATTATCATTAAGGATTCGTAATGAAAATATGTTTAAATATAAAACCATTTTTCTAATTAATTAAACACTGGAGTAATTAATTCTGTATTATTGATAAATGCCTTTATCATTTTTTATTATTACATATATTTTATTATTGTTGATAGATATATTTTATTAGAGCAAATACTCTAGGAAATGTAGCTAAATATTTTCTAATGTTAATATTTGATCCTCTTTTTAGTAAATATCGACAACACTGTTGGAGCCATTGGTTTTATATCCCGAATAATTCCATCAATTTATCCTATTTCTATTCTAAAAGTAGATGCTGATGGAGAACCTGTAAGGGATGCAAAAGGTTTATGTCAAGTGTGTGAACCAAGTAAGTATTTTCTTTTGTATAAATTAAAATGTTTATTTTACACTTGGAATTATATCAAAACTATTCTTTTATTTCATCTTTCAATTATAGTCGAGACCAAGTGTATTGTCCGGTCAGGTGGTTTTCTCCTCCGTCGCTTTTCGGTTCCACTCTTACCGTTCGGTATTTAACAGTTATCCTATAGAATTTTTCCATTCTGTCCTAAACTATTCTTATTATACTGCATACACATATACATACACACACAAACGTTCGTAAAACTACACGTGAATAGATATAGCGAGGGTAAGGAAGTCGCAGCACTTGAAAAGGATACCGCGCGCGTTGCAATGAATTACACTCAGTAATGAAAATTTTAATTTCTATAATTTTCATTTTATTCTTATAAAAATAGTACCAGCGGGTTAGTGAGGTCCTCCCAATGAAAATAAGTTCAAACACGACATAAATTGGACTAAACGTAATAATAATCAACTTCAAATTACCTTTAAAATTGTATAATTACCCGAAACCCCCATCGCGTAAGCTGGGTCCAACCTCAAATGGCTCGTTTCACTGTCTTCTGGACGGATTTTCTTACATTAGAGAAACTGAAATTTTTGAAATTGAAGTACATTGCAATACAGGCACTTTCAAGTGTCGCGTCTTGGCCGTCGTTGCTTGATACACTACGTTTATTTCGAAAAAGTCTATTGCCAAAAACGAGAGATAAAAGAGGTGTACCTTCATAAGATATAACGAACAGAGCACATTGCCGTCAGCAGTAAAACAAAGATCACATTACAAAAACAGATGCACCCATGCGCCTATAACGTTGACCAGTTGAACTACTCTATATGTATCAGGTACCGCTTGGTAGCGTTTGTCGATGTGAAAAAAGCGACGGAGCAAAAATGGCCTTGACCGGCCAAGATATTTATTTCTTACTGTAGAAAAATATTTTTACTATTTTTAGATGAACCAGGTGTTTTCGTTGGAAAAATTTTACCCAATAATCCAACTAGAGCATTTTTGGGATATGTGGATCAAAAAGCATCCGAAAAGAAAATAGTTCGTGATGTATTTACCAAAGGCGATTCAGCATTTATATCTGGTATAAGCATATTCTAATAAAATTTTAAATATTTATGTTTGTTATTCTTAAAGAAATTAATCATAACAAGGTACCATTTTGTTTACAGGTGACATTGTAATAGCAGATGAATTCGGTTATTTATTTTTTAAAGACAGAACAGGTGATACCTTTAGGTGGAAAGGAGAAAATGTGTCAACATCTGAAGTCGAAGCTATTATTAGTAACGTTGTTAACTATAGAGATTGCATTGTTTATGGAGTCGAGGTGAATAAGATATTAAAAAAATATACTAAATAATAGTTATTTTGCATTTGAAAAATTATATTTGTTACAAATCTTGTTTAACTCATAACACACGAGGTTTAACAATTTTGATGTATTTCTTAATTCCGTACTAAAACATTCTAAAACTAACTATATTTATATTTAATGTTTTTTTAGATTCCAGGCCTTGAAGGTAGAGCCGGAATGGCAGCAATATACGACGAAAAATCTATGCTAGACATCAATAAATTATCAGTTGACCTAAAGGAACACTTAGCAACGTATGCAGTACCTAGATTTATTAGGATTTTAACGAAAATTGATCTTACAGGTATTTTTATTTATAGCTCCTATTAACCACATTCTATAAAAATCACGACAAGAAATTTCTTTTAATTACAATACCCTACCAATCATAAGTATATGCCCATCCATTTATTCACAATGTTCTTTATTTCAGTAAGCAATTTCATTTAACCCATTTCTAAAGAAGAAGTCAAGGATTTAACTTATTTTGTAATCCTTACTTAAGAAAACATAGTTCTTTTAAAAAATTTATCACATTTTGAATAAAGAGAAAAAAGTAGATGGGTAAATACTTATGAATTGTAGTACATATCAGAATTAGTTTCCACTTCTAATGTTTAAAAATTTTTGTTAATTTAAAGAACAAATTTTTACACTTAATTAAAAG
>NW_017100143.1:2586428-2589802 GCF_001263275.1 Habropoda laboriosa
ATTCTATTAACAAAAAATGTTTTTTTTTTTTAATCATTATTTCAGGTACATTTAAATTGAAAAAAAAAGATCTTATAGAAGGTGGATATGATCCAAAAAGGGTACAAGACAAATTGTACTACTTAAGCGAAAAGTCGGGATACCAGTTGATAACCACTGAAATTTATGAACAGATTCAACAAGGAAAAATTCGTTTTTAAATTATGTCCTAAGTAAAAGAAAGCGATCATGGGAACAATTTTCACTACAAATTTTTACTGGCACACCATTAAGATGAAGAAATTTTCATCTTCGTTAAGTTGAATGAAAAAATTGATTATAAATCATAATAATTCTATTCCATTGTTTTTTAAATACAACTTTTATATAGGTTTATATTTTGTAGAATTGAATACAATTAATATTTACATATAAGATATGTACTATTATAATTAGAATGAAAGATTTTTTACTTAAAAATGAGATGAACTTTATTTATTTTTCATAATCTGCGGTCGTACGTGTTTATTTTTATCATATGTTTAGACCACAAAACTGGGATTACGTTATGGACGGCACTGTGTATACAAGAAGCACGTGTATGTGCTTTTTAAGAATTCCGTCGGTCATTTTATATTTGAGACATTTGAGTCGTCTAGGTAACTAGTACTGTGACATAATTAAAAATTCTCAGGTGAACGAAATCCCTTTTCGTATCCATTATAACACAATTTTGCTCCGAGCTCTTCCGTCAATATCTATTCCATTTCCTTTGCTACAGTGATATACACAGCAGATACATAATATCTAAACCGCTGGGTCCTCTCGCTTGCTGTGCATCTCCAAGGTCTCTGGCCAAGCTACAAATCACACCGTCTTGGTGCCCTATTTAGCTCCACAAATCGCATCTATATAATAAACCTACGATGGCTAAGAATTTTGTAAAATAAATGCAGGTCAACGGTCTGCGCAATTGTTGCTCTTTTCGCTAGAAAATTTGTTTTGATTTACTAAGTTTCACTGTGGCTTTCAGATTGCTGTTTACCTCCTGTAACTTCATTATTCTTCTATGAAATTAATCTATATCCAAGGCCTACATTTTATAATTACCTTGATCATACTCTTTATTCTAGATTGATTGTATCCAATAACCAGTCCAAGGTAGTGTCTGAATAATTATAGCTATACAACACGTTTCTCATGCTTTTGGATCACCAATGTTTTAAGGATTGAATCCAGTTAAAAAGAGTCAAAATAACAAAGTTACAAACACACTTGTGGAGATGTGTCAGGGCTTTAAACTATCAGGGGCTCCAAGTTTAAACGCATTGTTGTCGAAAGAATATTTTTCAAGTTGACGTGCAGAATAACTCAAAATGTAATCGACCGATCAACTTCGGATAAAGTCTATTCAATTCTATATACCTTTCTACAGGGATTAAACCGATAAGCAATATTTTATCTATATTTATATTTTTATAAACAATGCAAAATCTTCTTTTTTTTAAAAATATAAAATTTACAATAACAATATTAAAAATTACATTGAATAAAATTTTTGTATTGCAGTTTAAGGATGCCCTTTTCTATAAAAAAAAAAAGTACAATAGTATTGCGTTAGCTGATCGTAGTCAGGACCACATCTGGCCAACTATCAAGGGGGTAGAATTCTAGGAAACCCCGGGTATGTTCCTTCTCCATTGAGTGCCAGTGAGATATGGATACCTGTTACAAAATATCGAGGTCAACGAAGCCACTCCACAAAGCAAGTTCTAAGAATTGGTGAAGATAACGATGGTCAGCTAACAAGGCAAAAACTCGGCTAGCTAACGCGGCACTACTGTATTACGATATTTTTACTAGTTTAGTCAAAGAAATGGTTAAAGATCACTTATTCTTCAGACTGTCAAACTGGATTCTCCCCTTAAGTTTTACAGTTAAGAAGTCTTTAATCAAAATTTAAGATCTTCATCCCCACACCTTCTGCTCCTAATCGTACCCTACGTCATAGGACCAGTCGAGAATCAACATTATTGCTTCTTCGTAGAGAGAATCAATTAGCTACACTATGCCCAAGCGGTATTTCTACAAAAACTCCCATAAATGATCTTCCAGATTAATTGCTAAACATACATTAAAAATTACATTAAGCTCGTTCTGTTTTATATCCATGCGACACACGCGCGCGCGCGCAGAGAGAAATAGAGAAATATATATATGTATAGTATTTCTGAGTTTGTGTGTGTGTTTATAATGTCAATTGTTATGGAAACTTATAAGCTATGTACCATTGAAAGTCAACTGATGAATTCCAGCCACACACTAGTCCTTAAAAAAATATAGACTCAACAGAGATTAAGAATGATTCCTAATATGACAGTGTTTTGTTCTGTTTGTAACATAAACACAGTTGTATGGTCTGAACATTATATGTATACAGTATAAAAATAATTTAAAAAATCATTCTATTTAAAGTTTCAAATCTTTAGTTTCTAAAATCTATCATACTACATAAAAGATAGTTGTTTTTATATATATTTATGCAAATTAAAATTACATAAATATTTTATAGCGAAAAGAAATCCTTGTTTTAAAAGAAACATTATACAAAGCTTGCATATACCTTGCTAAACTGTAAATTTCTACAAGGTACTAAAGCTGAAATTATACATAACAAAAAGCACAAAGAAAATACATATTTTGTAACATAAACCAGACATCATTTTTAGTTTGAAATTTAGGCATTGTTAAAAATACTGTTACAAATATTATGCAGTTGTATTTTATAATAGCATGTATTAAATATGCATACTAATTGTAAAGTAATGTATTACAAGTTACATGAGTATATATAAATGAATAGATGTTGGTTGCTAATCCTTCTAATACTTTCATCATTCATCATTCATCATAATTTGGTATTTGAAAAATGATCATACACTTTTTGAAGTACGAAGCTTTAAGGTAAACTTATTAATCTTCTCTGAAATACTCGATAGCAACATTACATCCCTTCAGTAAATAATATTGTATAATTGTCTGTCAATGTAATACATTAGGTTACAATCACTATGAGTCTATGATTGAACTGTACAATATTTTTAACAATATATTGTATTGTTGTATCTATATTTTACTATATGTTGTTATTGTTGTATCATGTACATAATAAGTGCATATAAGCACGTTATTGTTACTATTATTATACAAAGATATGACAGATTTATTGTCAAGACATCCATGATGAAAATTCGATAAAAGTATATATTTACAATGATGAGTGCAAACATTTTAATGCTAAAAACATTCCATGGCACATTACCATCCACCTATATTTTCTAATAAGTCTTTTTAAAAAAAAATACTTAATATTTATTTGAATATAATATCTATTT
>NW_017100143.1:2590449-2594423 GCF_001263275.1 Habropoda laboriosa
TCTTAAAAACATCAAATTTATTTATTTTTATGTAAATGTTATTAGATTGCAAAATTGTATAAATTGTATTTAAGCAGTCTTATTTAATACCTCTAATTTGTTATCCTTGAAATATAAAAATATACACAGATATATTTTGTATATAAATATACTTAACATATGAGAATTATACAGAAAAATGTAATACTTTCCACATAACCGACTACATTTTTCCTTTGTTACAGTTTTGATAATTTTGGACGTTCAATGAATTATTCACCATTTAACATAGATTACAAATTTTCTTTCGTTAAAATATGATTCGCAAATAACCCCACTCGAACTACATATTTTAAATTTTACATAAGCTAAAAGAATTTCAGTTGGTACAAATTCTAAATTATAAAAGATGCTAAATATGTGTAAATATCACTAAAAACAAAACTAAGAAAAAATTTTTTAAAAAATCTAGAAATCATTCACATTTATATTAAAATTTATAATTTTAAAATCATTTTCATCGAAAAAACTTCAAAGATTTATTGATAATAGATACATGAATATTTAATGAAAAATATAAAAATTCGAATTTGCATTCGTGAATAACGCATCGAATGTATGAAATTATTGCTTTCATGTCATGCGAAGTTTAAATGTCATTCGTTGTTTTTCTACTTCACTAGTTTCTATTCTTGTTAGTGTGGTAAGTTTGCATTTTACATCAAGATCTTATAAAACAAAACATAATATGATAATGCGATTAATGATAACGTGTGAACTCATTTCGCAGTCGCTTACCTGGATAGTACTGTAAAATTGTTTCACTCTTAGAAGTAAACTTTTAGTAAAATACTCTAAATAACTTTTATTCTTATTTAAGTTAATTGTTATTGTTCCGAATGGCCCCAGTGGCCGATGGAGGTGAAACTTGGCGTGATGTGCACGTGCGAGGGAAAGTGTGCACGTGCGAGGGAAAGTGTGCACAGCGATTCGCGCGAAAACTAGCCCTTGACAATATTTATGGCCCTTTTAGAGTTTTAAGTAGCTAGTTGACTCGGCTGGATGTCGTTGAGATATAAAACAGAACGAAGAGCGTACATTTCTGAGTCTCGAAGCAAACATCCTGTCGAGAAAGTCTACGTGGCTTAAACTTAAACTCTCAATTAGTTACAGTTCTTGAATAAAATCTTTCGACTATAATAACAAAACATTTCCGTTCCCGAGTTCTAACTTTCCATCGCCGTACCACGCATCTAACCCTTAGAAGATTTCCAGATACAGTCTATCTTTTTGAAACATGCATTATTGACAATTCAAATTGCGCTCCAGCTGCGCGCGTCGATCTCTCTAGATTAAGACCACCCTAAAACTATATTTGCAAGCATGCATGATGAGTGATTAAAGCTACGTTCACGCGATAGTGTAACATCCCAAATCTCTAATTCTCTTGCAAATGTTCACTCTAGTCCTTATTCCTGTACATATAAGTAGTACATACTTACTTACGAGTAATTTCATACCAAATCGATCACTTTTTAACGTTGACATCAGGGATTTTGTTTCAAATGAAATACAATGTAGTACACATGAAATTTATCTGGTTTCGAATTTGTTTAAAAAATACAGACCTTTGAATTTGGCAATTTTTGCACATTTTTATGAAAACGTGCTGTATTTATAAATTTTTATCTTGGAAACTGTTGGTCGAATTGAGCTTACTTTTGTTTTTGTTTTTGTTTTATTTGAATAGAATGGCCTTGTTGTAATAATATTTTTATTATTTGAAAAATTGATTTTATAATACTGAAAATTATAAACAAATTCTAATTTTTAAATTTCTCTATGATGGGCTAGAGGTGTTCAAATTTAAAAAAAAATATGTTCACATTCCTTGAAATTCTACCTACAAAATGAGCCCTTTTGCAGGAAGGAGATTTCCTGACTTTCTTTGATTTGATTGATGGATAACATAAGTGAATTCTGTAAATATATTTAAAACCATAAACACATTACATCATACCAACCCTGACGTATTCATTTGAAATTGTGACGGTATCTTACACTCTCCAACACTAGAGGGACGGACTAACATTAACCTTTCTCAATAGTCTTCGACAAGGCTTCTACTATTAAATATACGTAGCTCTCGAATGTACCTTCGCTCTCTGGAATCACGGTGTGGTTGGGTCGCCCACACCACCAGGAGTCACTGTTCGGAGGAGAATGTGGTGTTAAGTCCTTTTTGGGTGGGAGGGACTTCACTATAGACAAAATTGGTGTTGAAAAACGCTAAGTCTTCGAGGATGGTGCGGAAAACCCTTCAGGCCTAGGGGGGCGTTAGTACGCAACGTGGAGGTTTTGGTGGGTAAAAGTCCCACACGCCTGTTTCCTTAAACGGAAAACGGGCGGTCTTTTGAAGATTTCCTCCACGTAAAAAAAAAAAAAAAAAAAAGAAAATAACAAACAAAAATTTTCCAGGAAAAAGTTGTAATAGTTTTTCTGACTAATGTTTAAATCATCACAAAATCTCATAAACAACGAAGGCAGTTTGAGAAGCAAAGAGGGAGAACCTGTTTTTCGATCCTCGCAGAGTATTCCCCGTCTTTGCAATTTGGTCAAACGGTGAAGATTTTAAGGACAACGAATAAATGAAGGGAATGTGCTTATAAACAAGAGTCTCGAGACAAACCAAGCGATTTAAACACGAACTTTTTTAATTTTACGTTTTTGTTGACGATATTTATTTTATTTTAATTATTCTAAACATTTGAGGCACTCCTGTCACTGATGACCACCATGGCCCCATCGAGAAAACAATCTCCAGTCACAGGTGACCAACGTGGCAATCAATGTGTTAATACTTATTAAATGATTAATTTAATTTCATAATATATCGCTTTGGATGAATTACAAAAACAAATTGCTAAAAAAATACATTAAATATCTATACATATTATCCGTCGAATGTAGAGGGAGAGCCACCATTTAAAATTATGAAATTTGCCACCGAAAAATTATATTAAATTTGTTTAATCAAGGACATTCGTATTCGTCTATAGCAAATGTAGTGAATAGAAGTCGTTTTACAATTAAGAGTATTATTAAACGATTTTCTAACAGAAAATAATCTGAGTGCTCCGCAATGTGGTCGTCCTGAAAAGTTGATTGTGCGAGAAAAAGGAAAAATTATTAATATTGTTAAAGAAAACTTCACCAGTTCCGCCTCGGAAATAGCAGCAAATATAAACGAAAATTTGAACAAAAATATTCATAAAATTACTATTCGACGAATATTAAATAATGCAGAGTCTCAGTCGCATGTTGCGAGGCGAAAGCCAACTATCAATAAAATTAATTGGGATAAAAGATTAAAGTTTGCGAATAATTATATTATAAGAAAAAACGACTTTTGGGACACTGCAAAACAGAATTATATTGTAGTTCTATTTAACAAAATAAAGGTTTCCTTGAAATTTTGCAGGCACCTCCACCCAGATAAGACTTATGTCCATAATAAGATGTCCCCCTTGAAAAATAGTAAGTTCTATTTGACACACTTTTTAAGTAACGAACAGTTTGCATATTATGCATTATGCATTATTTATGCATATTGTATAATTTATCAGTTTTGAGAAGATACAAAGATTGTCCATACTGCACAGATACTTCTGTTTGTTTTTTTTATAATTGATTATATAACTCTAGTACAGAGAATCTTGTTATCTGTTACTTTGTTTAAATAAAACATTTTTATTTTTTGTGATAACTACTATGAAATATATAAAATAAGATCGTATTCACATAAATTATGAAGCACAGAATTCTGAAAACTGTATTTAGTAAGTAAGGATGTATTAATGTGGGAATAATTGAGAAGAATTTACACTTTAAAAATAATAGCTGAAAAATAATAGAATATTACATTGTTTTATTTACAAAATGACATGTTTAATGCATTAGTATAACCATAATAAAATTTCATTAACAAATCAAAC
>NW_017100143.1:2594514-2606283 GCF_001263275.1 Habropoda laboriosa
AACATTGCTCCATTTGTAGCTTCAAGGAAAATATCCTCTTCAGCAGCCCAATTATTATTTGCAATTTCTAAAAAATACAAGCAACAAATCAATTAAATATAATACAATTTGTAATTACTTAAGTATATAATTTAAATGCATTGAGAAGTCATAGTTGACTGCAATAAAAGCGATTTAAAAAAGAAAAACGCTAAAAATAATGTTTTATAAAATTCTAATTTCTTACTTGGTGTCACTTGTGATGACTTCGAAAACAACGTTACACGTGATTTTTTCAATATTATTCTTTCCAGGCATCCCAACTTTGCCAGTATCTACCGTAAAAATAAATTTTATAGAATTTAAAGAAAATCATGAAATAAAAGTTACCTGCTTGCAATTCATTCTGTGTGAATTACCTGAGCGTAACTTACGGACTACTGCATTTGTGCCCAGCCTGTTTGTTATGCGTTCTAAACTATGTGCCTAGCCTAATTGCTAGACGTTCTAACTAAACTCGTTGTCACTGCTCTGAATGTTTCTACTTGACTATGACTGACTGACTCTGTGTAACTGTGTGTCTAGTCTGATCGCTAAGCGTTCTACACTCTATCCAATTTAAGAATAACCTCGCTCTCGGACCGATTTTCGTCCGTTCTGCGCATAGACAGAGAGCGTAACAGAGGGTAAGACGGAGAAACACGTAGGCGGTTAAGTGGGGGTTTGAACGTTCTAGCCCTGCCTTAGGCACGTCCAATGCCCGAAGCAAGGTTATTCTTAAATTGGACAGAGTATAAATTATCTCTCTTCTTATTCCTTACATGCACGCTGATTAGTCATACCTAAGAATCCTTAAACCGCCAATCAGCGTGCCTAAGAGACATTGCAAGCACTCTTCCCTTGCGCCTTAGCTTCTCTTGGGAAGGGGTGGTGATGTCTCATAATAAGACAGTAACGGATGTTTCGACAATGTCGAATTTCCGCCATGTTTTGACCATTCGATCTCCTGACTGTTACAACTAATAGCTAAAAGACCCTTTGGAAATTCCCACTTTATAACACGTTTTCAGGCTATCAAGAACACGAGAAACGAATTTTTGAACCTCTAGGCTATAAACTTCAACTTCTCTCGTTAATACGTATTTTAATTCTCTAAATACATTCTAAAAATGAGCTAAAATCCCAAGCTGAAAACTAGCCTTTTGCTACGGCTGTGTCATAAAACGTAACCTTAACAGATGAAATCTATTAAAAGCAAAACAAATTTCTGCCCAGGTCACACTTTATTACTAATTTTCTATAAAAGAATGCACTTGTTGTATCAACATCCGCAATCTAAATATAAATAGTAAATTACCTCGACTAATTCTCGTGTATGACATGGTTGAAGAGCAGGAACAAATCTATTCTGTATCTTGGTTAACGCTATACCCGGATGTGTTAAGCAATATGATAATATTGATCCTAACATGCGATCAAGCACTCTACGATTCAAAACTCCATCTATCCGAATCCACGGTTTTATCGCTACTCTTATTTCTTGTTTCGTACTGAAACACGAATAAAACAGATGTAAATGTTATTGTGTATTATAAAATCCTGGATAACGTATCTATCTGTATCTTAAACTATTTTTTCAGAGAAATATTTAAACGTACAAAGTACTGTTTAATAGATGTAACTCTTATTGTACCAAATATAACAACACTTAAAGTATAATGAAAAGAAGATCTTACTTTAAATCTAATTGTTTCGCGGCTTTAGATATATCTTTTTGAGGTAACAATCTGGTCCTTTTTCTTTGCGTCCTTTTCTTTACTTGCACGTAACATTCTTCATCGCTATGGCTGGATGTATCTTTATCAAAATCTTTGTTTTTAACATCTTTCACTTCTGACTGAGTATCTTCTTCAGTCACATTCTCGTCGCACATTTTTGATGAATCATTTTCTAATAAACTAGGACATTCAACGCACCCTTTTGTCGTGTTTAAATTTTTATCCTCGTTTAATCTGTCCTTATGATCTACCACGTAGAGAGCTCCTCCTTTAGGCATTGGTACAAGCGACTCTCTTTCAATGCGACTTATTTTATATGAATGTATTAACCAAGAATCAACGTGACGATAATGTATATACCGAATAATCGTTACACCTGACCGTAAGAATAAACGATTTTCGGTGAGAAGTGAAGTAATACGGTGTAAATCTTCTCCTAAGGTACATTCAAATTCATCCTACAAAGAAAACAAAAAAAATGATTAATTAGTGTAGGATCGGTTGACCGAGAAACAGCTTAACTGCCACAAATATAAATATATAGAAGTCTTTCAATTTTCATCATTATACATTAGTAAATAAACATTTTAACCCTTTGAACTCCAAAATTTTTTTTTAATTTTCTTTTCAATAACTATTATTTTAAGAATTTTATTTGAAATGCACTTCAAAAGACATTTGGTCGATAGGAACCAATTTAAACAATTTTTTTTACTAATTACAGTAGTGCACACATAAGCGTCCGCATTGGTGCACACTTAAGCGTCCGTCGCTATCCCTACCAATTCTTGGAAATGGGACTTCGGAGTGAAGTTCGAACGTTCGACCAAATGTCTTTTGAAGTGCATTTCAAATAAAATTCTAAATTCGATAATGTATGTTTGAAAAATGCACTTTAATATTCAATGATAAAAATATTTTAGTAAATTATAATTTTTAAATATTTAATATCACGTACAAATTTATAAACTGCCTCTATATTATTCAAGTGCAGTAAACAATCATTAGGTAAATTTTTTTTTAAATCCAAAAATGATATACCATCTTTAGGGAAAACAGCAAATTTATTTAGTTTTTGTATTAAATCATTTGCGACGTTTAATTTTAAAGGTAACAAATCCAAGGGCATTGAAAAGCCTCTAAAAATTTCATTGGCTTCAGTGTTCTGTGAATTTGACCGGTGTAAGTAATAAAACATTTTAAACATATTTACAACAAAATATTCATGTGCATGATGACTATCTGCTATGGTGAGTTCACTTAGTTCTTCTCTCATCCGCAATAAAGCTATACGAGTATATCGTTTATGTATATCAGCCGAATCATCAATCTTGCAGTATGAATTTGAATAACTCTGTTCTGGTAGAATTTGTTTTAAAATATCACTAACACGTGTGAAGGCATGTTCTTTGTTCTTTTTTAAACATTCTTTGTTCGAAGTATTTTTTGGATTAATAGTTTTTACATCAACTTCAATTGTTTCATTGTCAGAATTTTTCTTTAAATCTTGATTTTGTTCTTCATTTGATGCTTCAATCAAACTGATATTACTAATTTGCAACGTTTCTTCGTTTCTTCTTTCATTCTTCTCTGCATTTATAATTTGATTATCCAATTTCTTCTTTTTCTGAACAGGTTCATTTGTATCAAATAGTTGTTCACTTTTATCTCTTGGTCTCTTGTTTCCAGACGCAATTAACTTTTCTCGTGTATTCACATTTGAATCTAAACGTGAATGAGATAAAAGTGAACTTTCTACATTTAACATGTCGTCCTTATTTTCATCTTTTGTACAATCTGATGATGATGCACCTTCAAATTGCACTTGAATTGCATCCTCAAATTGCACTTTGTTATGTGTTATAGGATTACTATCTTCGATACATACTTCATTTCTTCCCATTTCTCTCATTAAATCGTCATCACAAAATGTTAAACGCTCAACATCATCTTCGTTCAATGTAATTTTAGTTCCATCTTGAAATTTAATTATATTTTGTTCATCATCAACATTACGACAATTTTCTTCATCACTATCGAAATTTAATTCGTCGTAGTCAGTAAAATGTTTCGGACCTTCAAGATGTCTTTTTCCAGTTTCATATTCTTGCAAAAGTGTGTTCTTTTCCATATCCAAATCTGAAAAGCCATCTTTATCTGATTTTTCATTAATATTATGTATATTATTACCGTCAAGTTTGGAATCAAAGCATTTATCGTTACATTGTTCTAGATCGGTCATTGAGTCACTATTTTGCAAACATGATTCCTTTATAAACTTCAAATTATCTAAACTAGCTAAAACATCGTGATACCTTTTAGCTATTCTAAAGTACGTTTCGTCTTTTTCTTTTAATCTGGGATCAAGCATTATAACTTGATCAGGTATTTCGATGTCGAAATCTATTTGATCTCGTATAATATAATCGTGTATCGCTCCCACTACACCACCAGTAACTGGTAACACTTCAATACCATTAAAAATATTTGATGCTTTACTTAGATCATTTGTATGATTGTGACAATACCACTTGCTCAATTTAAAGAAAACATCATACGATTCTTTGAATATATCATACGGCCATTTAGTATGAAATTTATATATGTAATTGCTACTTAATTGATACTGAGAACTGCTCATCGGCATGTAGTTACCGTATTTCCTTATAGTAGTTAATTGATTCTTTTTAATTGTAACCATTTGATCGTTACGAATTTTCGCCATAGCATTTCTTAAAAGCGTCTCTGGATACTGCTGATATACTTTAAACAGTTGATATGACCAAGATCTTCTGTCTTTGCCACAACACATTGAACTATGAATAACAGAATTTATAACTGCAGACTGTATATCGCTGATATTTCGAACATCTTTCGTGAAACCACGATTAGAGAATGGTTTTGTAGGATGTACAACTTTGTAAAATAAATTGAACTCTTGCACCGTCATTGGCACAGGAAGTGGTTCTTTAGACCCAACATCTGAAATGTCATAGTACTTTTTCGCGATATAGGTAACAAGTGATTTAAACGCCTCTGTAACTTTTTTTTCGTATTCATGAGAACTTTTATACTCTTCTTTGAGTTTCTCCACGATGCCATCAAAGCGTTTTTTAAGAAAGAAGTTCTGCTTGAGTTCTTCAACCCCTAAAGTAACGGCATTAATGTTTCGTAGTTGTCTAAGCATGTATAAAAGTCGCCGTTGACAAGCTCTTGATGTTTTATTATACGAACTGTACGAATACATCCACAATACATCTCTCACTGCAGAAAATGTTATTACTTGTTTGCGTGGATTTGGACAGAGGTACACCATAGCTACTTTGCAAACGAGCAGAATCTTATCCTCATGCGGCTCCCAGTCCACTCGTAGTTTGTGCATCCGTTGCAACGCTCGATAATCAACTTCATCATACTTTGTTCGCTTTTTATTAAGACTTTTACGAGGTAGTACTCTCCTGATGTAGGATTTTTGTTTCGTATTTCGCTGATATGGTAACGCTTCATACTTATTTGGCTGATCTGAAATCTTATCGCTTTCAATTTGTACCTTCTTTCTGAGTTCTGTCGCATTAACAGAAGGAGGACCAGATACCGTTTTCAAACCGGAGAAGTCGGTAAATTTAATAGGTTTTGCTTTTATTTTAGAAAGATACGTGTCTCTTTCATAAACTACATTCTGTTTCTTCTTTGGTTCTCGAACCACCACATTACTATAACCCCAATTCCAATTTCTTTTAAGATGTGCGAAACAGGCTGAATCTATTCCAGCAGCGCCTTTGTGATCTCCAGGTACTTTACCAGTATCTAATTTTATAGCTTCATCTGGAGAGCGAGTTACAATTGCTTTAATCATATCACTTTTCTTATTTAAGTCTTCTAACACTATATCCTTTCCTTGAACAACAAGTCGACCACCTAATGGAGTATTAATACAAGTATTCCACATATCATACCAGTATTTCTCGACTACCTGAATTCCGTCAAAGTTATACTTGATTACGGGATAAGGTTTATCTTCAATGATGTGATAACTAGGAGCAGAAGATGTCGTATCCATTAATTCAGTACGACGATTCACGTAAATAAATACTTGGTCCTTTTCTTTCAATCTTTGAGGTCCAAATTGCACTAGCCCAATATAACATAATCTCGTTACAGTTTCATGAATGTTAAATATGTACTTCCGTGCATAAAGCAAAGAATTCCGAATATCAACTGGCAAATCTTTAACTAAATAATGCTTTCTAATTGGATGACTCACATATTTATCTATTTCTGGTATTTCAAATGAAATATAATGAATTTTTAAAAATATCGACAAGGGTAGTCGTAAAATAACATCACACATTAACGTCCATCCTAGGGGCCAACCTGAGAATAATAATTTTGTCTTTCATCGTTTCCTTAATCCTTTATAACAAATTTATTAATCATATCAAATATATTGCTTAAATAATTATTTTTATTACGTACGAAAGTTAAAATTAGAACTACGTGTTTAATGTAGTAATCATTTCTTTTAATACATATAGTAATATGATACTAAAATTATTTAGCTTGTACAGAATTTTTCAACTAAAGTGTTACAAGCTATTTTCTCCAAAATTATTAAAAGTAGTGACAAAATTTCTCTTGATCTGTTTGCTGTTCGTTATGCTCTATTATATTACTAAAACTCAGAGGAAGGAGAGAAACTGAAAAAGGATGACTACACTTATCTTTTTCATTTAATGATGCATAAATGTTTATATTTTCGAATAACTTCTTTCAATCCTATCAACATTTGAAAAATTTTTGTTTATTCTGCATAATTAAAGAGATATAAACAAAAGTATATAAGATGGTCAAAAGTGCCCTTGAATCAATTAGGTCATGCGATATACCATTCGAAGGCTCACCGAAAGAAAACATTGGACACCAACTTTCAACCCTCTAGCTCGACCTAGGGGGTAGTTACAGGGTGGTTTATGTTCATCAGTTTGTAGACTATTTTCCCTATTTAGCGGTATGCAGAAATTTTGAAAAAAAATTTGGCACATTGCCTATATGAAGGTACGTGTTAGGGAATTTTTTCTGACTTTTCGTTGCAAGTCCTATTTGTAAAAAATAAAAAACGTAAACAAAAGCGGATATCTTTTGAAATATTGAAGCGACTACTTTCATATTTATGTAGTAGCAGCGTCTTAACGTAACTATTATCCTCGATTTTTTTTCAGATTTTTTGGTAAGGTGCGCCGTAGTTAAAAACATTAAAAATCGATATGTTCTATGGATTTTACTCATAAAAGTAACTTGTATTTCCAAGTGTATTATTGGTGGAATAGGTAAGGGTTTACCTACGGAACCGTTGCAAGTTTTTCTTCACTTTTAGGTAAGTATTGTTAGGATTACAAAGAGTTACTCGGAAATATGAACATTTACATATTCATATTTCCATTTATTCATTATATCCATTTAAAACGATAGGTGTAGCCACCCTTCATTACTCCTTGGGGGTTCAGTAGTAATATCTTGTTAGTAGTATAAAAGAGCATAACGAGCAATACACAAATAAAAAAAAAAAAAAAATGTTGTTACCATTGATATTTTCTAATTGTAAAAAAACAGCTTGTAACACTTTGTATTTGTAAGTCATATTTATAATACATAAGTTAATGTAAATTTTAAAAATCGTCCGTAATATTCCTTATGTTTATTAATTTTTTACTACCAGTGTTTAATATGTTTTAGAAGTTTAGTTATAAAAGAAATATTTGCTGAGGAAAAAAAATAATCATAACAACAACTTACCACTATATTCTCGCAAAGGTGGCACAAACATTTTCCAACTAACATTTTTAGTGTAAACTGTACTGAATTCTTCTGCTAATTCCTCTGTAATACTAAAACCATTATCTCGCAAAGCTTTCAACTGTTCCGTTTTTGAAAGGGTTTGTTCACCAGGATGTTCATAAACCAAATAAAACAAAAAGATATGTAGTGCTTGCAAACGAAGAAACTTCGGACTATATCCATATTTCCTCGATATTCTCTGAAATCCAAAAATAAATTAAATAATTACAATTTCTAAAGGAAAGATGCGCAAATATTGGAACTTATTATTCATTGTTATAGCACTTGTATGTAAGTTTTCTTCCATTTTAAACTAAATCATTATAGTTAATTCCTTTTATATTTAATGTAACTGAAAATTATGTGAACCTAAAACAAGACAGATACTTACAGGACCACATTTAAAACCTACTGGAACTGCTGTAGGTTGCTTAAAAAAAGATTTATTGTCATCAGATTTATTTGTAGCACCACCATTATTATACTTGTCAGATTCTAAATTTTCTGTACATTTTTTCGTTGATGATTTAAACTTTGGAAAGCCCAACAAATAGAATTTCAATTTTGCTTGTTCCACAGCTGATTGAATAAGATGACTGTTAATATCTATGTTTGGATCACATATAAATGTCAAATGTTTCTCTTTGCCATTTCCACTCAATGTTATTTTTATGTTTTTCACTAAATTATCTTTTGCAAGTTTTTGTAACAGTCTTATTAAGGATTTTTTATCGATTTTTACATCATATCCTTCTTTGTCTTCTTCTTCATGTATCATCTAAAACCAAATAGAAAATAATTAAGAGAAATAACGAAAGAAAAAAATATCTGTTCATGGCATTAAAAAAGTATTTTTAAGTAAAATATTCTGTTACCTTCATTAACTTTGTCATATCATCAACAACTTGATGTTCTTTAACTGCTTCTATAATCATATTAGCTCTTCTCAATAATCTATATGTAATATTTGCCACACTTTTCTTTTCACTATTTTGTACATCTTCCATAAATCCATATACTTCACTTTCTGACTTTTTTGTATTTGTTGATTTGAAAACTGTCAAATCAACTTTTATATTTTTATATGCAGCTACTGCCTTTTCATCTTTTGATAATTCAGAAATGTGTAATAACATGTTATTAGATTTTATGTCTTTTTCTTTTGTCTGGACTTTATTGATTTTATTTGATAGATAATTAGAAAATGTCCGTTTGTATCTATTTGGGCGCTTGATTATACGATATTTATATAATATCCGATTAACAACATAAAATACGTTTTGCAAATCAGGTGTAGCACTGTTCAATTCTTCTTCTATTTTGACAATACTATTAATTTTGTTATCATTATTAATTATACTAGATATAATCACATTTTCTACATTTTCTTTTGTATCATTAGTAATGGTATTCTTCTCCTGCTTCACAGTTATTTTACTTTTTTCCAAATCATCACTTACAGTAGCAATTTGTTTTGTAAGTTCTTTGATTTTATGCATTTCTTCCTTAAACTGTTTACTTAGCTTACTACTTTTCTCATACCTTTTTGATACATATTTTGTAAGTCTTTGTCTGCCAATATCATTCATATAAGTTGCAACAATATTTGTTTTAACCATATTTCGTAAAATCGTTCGTGATTGTAATTTTGTCAAGCCCATTATTTTAGCCAGTTTACCTTGACATATACCATCACTTCCATTAGCTTCAATTATTGTATTTGCTTGTTTCAAGTAAGGTACACAATATTTATGATTGGAAATATTTAGTTCTACAAAGAAAACGCATTACAATAATATACGTTAATAAGTTAAAAATATCAAATAAAATTGTAAGTCAAACATAGGGATAATCAATAATTAAAGAAAACATATATAAAGTATCTCAAAAATATTAAAATTATATTATACTATGCATCGAAAACAATTATTAATTAATAGTTATTAAAATAAATTTTGATACTATGTAAATTTACTAAATACATTTATCAACCAAAAACTCAAGTTATATTATTTAGACAATAACATGAATAATACATTAAATATGTCATACTATTGATATAAAAAAGATTTCTTAACAAAAGAATATAAAGAACTATTAGAAAGTATGCAGACTGTTAAAGGAAAGAGTTAACCACTTTGAAAGCATATAATATTCATTTTAATGAAAAAAAATTCTTAGTGAACAAGTCAAAATATACAGGATGGAGCACATAAGTTGAATTGATCAATGGATAGAATGAAAATATCTCAAGATAAAATGATCGGAATAGCACATAGTTAAGATTGTTGAATTTGTCTTTTTATCCTCTATAAGAATATAGAAAAAATGTACCATAGGAGTTGAGAAAACACCAATGCATTTGAAATCTAAAAAAAAATGACTGAAAAAATTTCTCTTTTTATCATTTTCTTCATCTCTTCAAATGGCTTAACTGTGCTTTAAATGGTCTGCTAAAAAGCAGAGATATTTAAATGTATATGTATATCCACTTACATGTTCCACTCTGTACAATATACAAGGTGTCATAGCAAAATCCAAATACCTAAATATCTCCTTTGTTTTTAATGATACTGCAAAATGTTTGAGACATAAAAAATTCTTTTTCCATGATCATTGCTTAAAGTCACTGGTAATTTTTTGTAAGAAAACATTTGTTTCTAAGCCACTTGTAATGGATGTTAAAATACATTCAAGTATGTCAGAGTTATGACTTTGACTTTGATCGCCAAACTTAAGCAAAGAAAAAATATAAGTTAAGTATTTAAATAATAAATTTGTTTTACGAATTTATCATGTTTTGTAAAATCAGTTGTAACAAAGGAAACCATGAAAACTAAAGATAACAGATTCTTGAAACAGATTCTGAATTCAATTTTGATGAACATGAACAAAAATCTATTTGTTAAAATATATATTAATACATTGTAGTATAATGGAAGTGATAAACAAACCTTGAGGTTCTTCTTCTTCTTGCATTTCATCTTTATTCCATGCTTCAAGGATATCAATGTTTGGAGATAATAATTGTACTACTTTAATTTTCTTTTCTTTCATTGGATTATTTTTCTGCTGCCACTCTGTTGGTGTTGCATTAGGGTATAAAGTTCTATATGGTACTCTCTATTTAAAAGTACAAATATTTTTTTGAATAATTAAAGTAACTACAATTATGTAATTAGAAACTAAAAAGTATGTAATATTTGTTACTTACAAGATCTGTTTTTACAACCTTCTGGAAAAATGAAGTTTTAAACAATTTCCTTATTGCATTTTCAATTTGTAGCTTGCGTTTAATTTCATCATATTCTGCAACACAATTAGGTTTTGACTTAAGAATTTTGATTACTTCTTCAGCCAAGAAAATTATTTTTGGTTTTCTTTCAACAAAGAACCTTGGTAGATGTAAGAGACTTCCGTTACAACCGTGACCACCAATTTTTTGATGATATAATTGTTTTGTTATTAACTTATGACACAGCATAAACTTCCGATGGTAAAATAAACTTTTAGGATCTTCATTTAATGCATTAAGACTAAGTTTTCCCTGAGTAACTTCACCATGATATCGTGATCTTCCTACTCTTTCCAAAAAACAATACTGTATTACATTTAATACAAGTGTCGGAGATATTTCATTTCCCATCAATGCATGATTTCTAGTAGCTTGTGATGCAACAATAACTAATTTTTGTCCATATTTTTCTGTAACTTCATCTAAACTAAGATTTCTTAGAATTTCTGTAACATCTTTACGGGTATTGTAAGTTGAACAAGATCCTTTAATATTATTTGTGACATCATTTATAGGGCAATGTGGATAAATATCTGGTGGTACATTTTCCTATAAAAATACATAATGTTTTATATCCATTGTAATTCACTAATTTAATTAAATTGTAAAGAATACTTTTTCAAATATTTACTGGTTCTAATATAATACCCAAATCAGGATCTACAAATTGATAGCGATCAAAAATTACAAGTGGATCTCTTGGTGTTTCCAATTCATAAAATCTAAACACTTTAATCTGCACACACATTGACCATATCTGAACCATGAATGCTTTTGAAAGTGGTAAAGGATAGTGGAGTCGATGTGCTAATCGTAACCATAATGCTAAAGTAGAAAAAATCATGTTCAAAATTAATATTTTTAATATTAATATATTTTCTA
>NW_017100143.1:2606594-2607860 GCF_001263275.1 Habropoda laboriosa
AATTATAAAAATTAAAAATATATTGAAATAAATATTAATATTTACAACTAACCTTCTATAGTAATACCATCTAAACCTTCTAATGCCACTTCGTCGATTATTAAATCTATTAAGTTAATTGATGGGAATGACGCCATCCTTAAGCATATTTCAAAATACAATATACCGAATAAAAAATTTGTCACATTTTTCTTTAATTGATCGTTTTCATGTGCTCAGACTAGGAGTTACAGTTTTAAAGTTCACATGTCACAGATAAAACTTATCCCAAACAAGAAGGTGGCGCTACATTACAATTTCGTATGATAAGTGTTATAGCATAGACAAGATACAGGATAGATCTAATAACCAATGTATTTTTGTGTTCAATGTTCTGAAATACCGATCATGTATTATTATTTATTTGCAATGGACCTAAGCTGGACATAGCCCACTGCCAAATTTACAAAATGTACTTATAATCCTCAAAAACTGTTCCAGATATTTCCATTGGATTCGACGATTGTGCTGTTCACTATACTTTTTCCCGTGACTACCGCAAAATACGTAACAGGGAGATTTCGATGAGACATCTGGTGGCAAGCATAGAAACCATTCAGATGAGAAATTTGAGAGATTTGCAAGTGCCTACCTTCGAAAGCATTCAGAGCGCCTAAGAACCCCATGCGTATTGTATGTACGTATACTTAAATATATATTAAGTAAAATTCTATTGCAATTAGTTTTTGTTGATAATTCTTCTGTAAATATAAATGTACGCACGTATTCTTCTTTATTATTTATTACTACAACTTTAAAATCACTTAACTGTAATATCTAACAAACATTAATGTTACAATAATACATTCTTTGTTTTATGATATTTTCAATACTTCTATTTTTATTTTTCAATAAGAAAATGATTGTATCAAAATTATTTGTACAAATACAAATAACATTACTTATGTGGAAAATGTAAACAAAATTTGTTAAGGAATAAAGTTTTATTTTTTTGTATATTACAATTACTTAAATATATAATTATTATAAATCGTTGTTCTATTTGTATGAATATTGTATAAAAAATGTAAAAAAAAACAATAATTAAAATACATTAAACTCATAAGTAAACATATCAAGAGGTATTACAGTACTTTTGAATATTAAGTGTAGTTTTTAAAACTAATTAAAAAATTGTATCATATTGTGGACTACTACATTATATTAATTATTGTAAAAATTGTAAATTTATTTATGTATTAAGTACAAAAGGAAAAAAATAATTAT
>NW_017100143.1:2608214-2610711 GCF_001263275.1 Habropoda laboriosa
AAATCTTTTCATGCCCATAGTTAATGACTTTATTTGAGCGTTTTTTTTTTCTTAAAGGTTCTGCATTCTGTTTTAATGCATGCAAACTATTATTATTTTCATTATTGGCATTAGAAACTGCTGATAAAAAATAAAATTTATCTGATATTGTATGCTGTTGATTTCCTGTTGGAGTATTTGTTGTAGTAATTTTCGATCTATCAAGCACAGAACATTTATTTTCTGCTGAGTCTTTGTATTCCATAGTTTTACAATTTGAGTCTTTAGTATATATAGAATCTTGCTTATCAGTCATTAATTTACTAAAAATTGCAGTTGATATAGGAACAAGAATAGGAATAGGAATTGGTATGGGTATAGGTATAGGATATGGTACAAGAAGTGTAACAGGTGGCAAAAGTGTTGTAGATAATGAATTTAAAGATTGAGCTTGATTGAATTCCTTAGATGAAGAAGTTCTTGAAGAGACATTATTTTCCTTTTGATATTTTGTTTGGCTAGATTCATTTGTACAAGATTTAGACAAAACTGGAATATCCTGATGCAATACAGGTGCTGTTGAATGTGCAAACCAAGATGATGATTGTAGCATATTTTCTGAGAAATTACAATGTTCTTTTTCTTGATAATTTTTCATGTTTCTTATATGTATATTCTTTTCTGAAAATGTGTTATTATTTTGATGATTATGTGAATTATGGTTTATAATGTCTATTGTGTCACATTCCTTTTTGAAATTTTTATACTTCAAGTCATTTTTTTCTAAATAACTTACTCTACAATAAGTTTCATTATTAACAGAATGACAAAATTTGTTTTCTCCATTTACTAAAAATTCTTCCTTAATATGTTCATTAATATTACTTTCATTAATTTCAGTACAAAAGTTTCCTTTCCTTTTATTACAGTGGTTCATTTTTGCACATTTTTTTACATTAATTGAATCTTTTTTTCTACATACTCTTTGATTAGATTCCACTAATTTCTCAATATTATTTTGTTCTATTTCTGTTGTTCTATCATCATGAAGACATGGAAATAAATTAGATGTGACATGTTCATCACTTAGACATGTATCCTCTGTAGAACTATTTAATGGTGATTGGCAACTTCGAAACCACAGCTCAGGTGTTATTAAACTACTCTTTTCTGTGTCATGGAAAGAAGCATTATTTAAACCTTGTAGCATTAAGTGAGTTTGAGTTTCATGACAAAAGATATTCATTTTATATTGATTCAAACACTTATCACTACAAAATTGAAGTTGACTTTCACTATCCTAAAAAGACAATACATTTAAAAATTATATAATGCACTAAATATTATTTACTTATGGTATAACATAAAATTTTGAATTTGTGTTGCTAAAAAAAATTCCTTGTATCATCAATTATTTTATTTCACTTACATCTTCTTATCATTTAATATTTTATATTTAATTTACGTACCTGAAAGTCAACATAACTAATTGGATTTCGCATATGTCTACACCAATCACATGTCTTTACTTGTTTAAAAGCTGCTTTTCTGCCAGCTGCAATACATGCTTCGCTACAAAAATGTCCCAAAGTATTCATCATATTATACGAAAGAGAACTGGATCTTTCTGATTCAAATATTTGAGTAATTCTACCACACCAAGAACACGACATATTATCTGCAACATAATACAGATGTGTTAAAAATATTGTAACAAATTTATTTACAATAAATTGAAAACAATTGGAATATATTAAATTGAAAAAGAAATTTTCTTTATACATATAATTCACATATATATATATTACCTGAGCAAGTAGGATTTGAATAATTTTTATATGAAAATTTGGGTATAGGATCAAGCGATACATTTTCCAAAGATAAAGAAGGTGTTAATAATTGTCCACTTATGGACATTAAACTATTAGTAGAATAAGGCAATGGTATACTGGAAACTCCAAAAAATGAATTAGATGTATTCACTGATGTTGGAGATCCATTATGTGTAGATGTAAAATGATCCAAATTTAAAGTTCTTGTGCAAGCACTATCTACTTTGTCATAGCCATACCATCCCAATAATTCACTCATTGTAGTTGCTGCGTACTCCTATGAAAAAATAGTTCAATATATTTTTTTAATGTAAAACCTGGTTTTATTATCACTATTGAGACCACTTGAAAGATATAATTTTTAAGGAAAAATAAAAGTTGTAAGAACAAGTATTTTATTCAAGATAAATTTCATTTCTTTATAGATTACTAATACATAATTGAATGTTCATTAGTACAAAATGATGCATCTTTGTTTTATTTTGAAAACTGTCAGATACTTCTGCTCAACCCTGTACAAATGGTAACATTATGTTTAACTGTGTTATATACTTTCTTATTTCACGAATACAATCGTTAATTTCTTAACCAAAATTGTGCAAAAAAAAAATTGGCACCAATATTAAACATTATTGAAATTTAAAATTTTAAATCAATATATTTTCCAATTTCCAAAAATAAAATTC
>NW_017100143.1:2610934-2613443 GCF_001263275.1 Habropoda laboriosa
AAACTATGTACATGTTTGTATGTCTGAGGACTTAATTTGTAACGTATAGTACACTTTTTTAACGTATGGTATAAAAAATAAAGGCACGGAGGAACCTACATATGTACATTTTTTTTTTTTGTTTAAGAAATTTTGTTAAATAATGTTCTGTATATATCAAGTAATATAATTTTAAATGTTATCCTTAATTAGAAGAACAATCTTTTTTTATACGGTAAGGTATGTAGCCTATTATGATTCTAAAGATGTCAAGCGGAAAATATAATAGTAATGTGGAATTCGTTATTCTTCATATACGTACATACATGAAGTGTGTTCGATCACACGAGAGAAATTTTAAGGGGTGATTCTAGAATACCGTATCATCAGTCCACGAATCTCCGATGCAGAGTAAGAATTTGTATGATTTGCATAAACAAGGACATCACTTTCAATAATTTGTTCAGTAATGTAAATTTAAATGAAGGAAATCGTTAATAAATGTATGATAAATACACATCGTGACATTGGCATCACTTATTAATATAAATATAAGTCTGAGTTAAATGCACGAATATGACGAATTTTTAAATTCAATATTCTTGGAAACTAAACCTCTTATAGGAAAATTTTATTCTATGTACAATATTCTCGACTTATCTTTGCATATAAAATCACTTCTTGTCTGGTAACACCCGGTCTAAGACACCCTGTATACAGAAGTGGTTTTTTCGTAAAAATCTTCCTTTTGTGCACAGTTTTGTTAAAAGACTAAACTACTGCTCTGCATCATTTTTCATTTTTGTAAAATGTTTTACAAGATTTTTGAAATTTAAAAAATGTATGCTTTCCTTATATTATATTATCTTATCGCAAAACTTACAAATAATTATTATTTACTAATATATGTGTAGATATAATTAAAATATTTAAAATGCTTTTCCATATTGCTTTATAGAATTTTATTATTTTTTTTGTAAACCAAACTTCTTTAACAAATTTGCATCACAAAAAAATTCTTCCAAGTATAGTAGGTAGATTTTACGAATATTATTACACCTTTCATAAATTAGTTGTACAGTAAATGTAGTGATATATGAAATATTATAATATTTTGCCTTTATGAAAGTAATTCTATTAATTCAGATCTCTGTTTTGAATTATTTTAAGTATTTTGTTCATGTAACATCATCAAAAGCAGTATACTTGAGTATATTCTGTTTAAAACAACACAAAAACAATAATAAATGATATAACAAAGTATTAACAGCTGTAAATTAAAAATTTTCATGAAAACAAAGATGCAAATTTTAAATAACTTATGGATGCAATAAAAAAAACATTAGTTTCAAACCAAAGAAATTATAATGAATAAAATTGAATATTCACGTTAATTGTAACCGAGTACAGATCAATGGATTATGTTACATTCTAATATGAATTATAAATTACATAAATTATGTTGCTTTTGTATTAATCGTACTTGGATGCACCTCTTACAATATATTTCTGATTTCATTCCAATCTTTATTGAAATTTCACAATTTATTCGCATTTAATTGTTTTTATTTAAATATAAATAAATGTATTTGGAAATGTATTTTATTTTGTGAAAGTAATTAGTTATTACTAAGGAGCTCAATATTATCGGATTTTAATATAATATGTTAGATCTATGCATAAGTTCGTACGGTGTTTTGGACAAATTCAAACTCGTGTAAAAGTTCGTTGAAACATTTTGTATGCAAAATACTGTCCACTGTTTTCAACAACTTTTTGCCAACGTTCTGACAGCAAATGGATAATAGAAAATCACTGATTTTAAATCACGATAATAGAAAATCATTGACTTTAAGACGAAAAAGATTGGTAAAGTGCTTGTCAGACAAGCCATGTTGCATTGAGAGTGGAATAGGTGATAATGGGAATTCCCAGCCCAGCTCCAATATAGTTTTTTTGTCGTTGTCGCGACATACGTTGTCGTACTGGAAGATGAACTGCCATTGGTTTGGTGCATATTTCGGTCGCTTCTTCTGCAAAACTTAGGCCAACATTGTAAGCTGTGCACTGTAACAGTCCGTAGTAGCTTCTGCTGATGTCTTCTTTTGGTTAAAAAAAAAGCATACAGTAGCGAAGGTGTATTTTATCTGGATTCGTCTCAAAATGAAGGCAAAACAACGACTGAAGAAACGAAACTCAAAACTTAACCCCACGTGGCGCCTTGTAGATGCCGAATGAGTCACGTAGAAACCGCAAAGGAAGCGCGTACCGAATTCCTAAGATTATTGACCCGTAAACTCGACCATACGAACTTATGCATAGATCTAATAATACATTTGTCATTTGTAATATTAATTGAAATATAAAAATTCTTTAGTACAACAAAACTTTGATTGAAAATTGTAAGTGAAAACTACTCAATTTTGAGAAATAAAATAGACAACATGTATATAGACGTCATATTCTTTTATCTGTATCTATTTACAATAATATTAAAAAAATAAAAAATTTGCAAAAATAATTGTAATAA
>NW_017100143.1:2613649-2617349 GCF_001263275.1 Habropoda laboriosa
TATATTCCCGTCTAATTCATATAAAGTAATTCAGTATAAATACAAATTAAAAAATGGATACAAAAGTCTGTCTTTAAAGCATCGATGTTTATAGTAAATAATGATTATTAAATATTGTATCATATTATACATTTGCAATTTATGAAACTCTTAAATCATGCAAGCTGCAAATTTTTACACACGGTTATAATAATTATACATCAATGTCTAATTGATTTAACAATCGAACATATTTTTATTTCTAACAGTTACACTTAACAAAAAGAAACTTTGATTACTATTTAAAAGAACTTATTAACGATTCCTTGTTATATTATTTATTTTCTTTATGGGCGTTTTCAAAAAATTTAATTACTTTCGTAATAGTTGTAAAATTTATTAATTTATTTCAAGGAAAGAATTTTGTACAAATGCAATAAAACGAAAACTAAATATTATGGTTTAACGAACAAATTAAAGTGAGCCTTAATTTATTTCCACAGTTTTGAAGTTAATTAATATTACATATTACTTGTTAATAGATAATGTGTAAGAATAATATACTTCAATTACATCAATATATAATTAATAAATTATATGTGTTGATTGAAATTAGATATCAATTATTGATAAATGGTGTGTGAGAACATATTTTACCTGAATTTCATCGCCAGTTTCTTCTTCTTTAATTTTATCCGTTGTACAATTTTTTCTAAGTGAACGATTGGCTCCATTATCTTTAGCTGATGACGAAAATACGTTTCTGGCATTTCCTTCGATCTTTTTTACGAACAAGTTAACTGGCCTATTGTCCATCACGAAACATCACACAATTCCACTAAACCCTTTAGTGAAATTAAAAAATAATAATATTAATTTTATCTTTTTTGCAACATGTACGATATTAAATATCCTAGTATCCCTTTAAGTTCTTAATGTAATTTCCGGAAAACTAATATTAATTGTATTACCTTCGTTACAGTGAAAATATAAATAAAATTGTTTTAAATAAAGCTGCATTTTACACTTTTTTTTTGTATCTATTTTAAATTATTTAACATTTTTAATACTTAATTCTATTTTTCAGTAGTATTTCTTTTCCTATTAAATATTATTAAATAACATAATTACGCTATAGTATACTTTAAGTACACAAAATTAACAATATTTCAATACTTCAACATATAACTCTAATCCCTCTCTTTTTTCGCGCTCACTTCGTTGATTCATTCACTATGTTTAATGTTGAGTGCATATATGACATTGACATATTCTACTTCATTCTCGTTTTATAAATGGTTCTGTATAATTATATTGTGTAGTAAATTTTCAATTCTGTCACCATTCGTATTTATATCGATGCTACTTACATTCAGCAAGATTCTACGAGATAATGATAATAATACAAAATAATATAAATAAAAGAATTATATTTTTTAAGTAATTATTTTATTTTGAATAAACTAATGAAATGAAAAAAGAATGTTTTTTTAAGAGAACAAGAAAGCAATTAAAATATATTAAAATATACATATCTTCCTCTCATGATATTTGATACTTATTATTACAGTACACTATTACAACTTATATTTATAGAAAAAAATCGATAATTTATAGAAAAATCAAGTTCACATGTGTAACATTAATCTGTTAATGAATCGTTAAGTACAACATTAACGAAACATTGTTTATTATTTGAATATTATCGTGACAAGGACAAAAAGCAGTAATTGAAAATTACTGGGAAGAATTCATACCGAAACAGATTTGTGTATATTCAAATAGGTAATACTGAAGCATCAAGCTGTGCCTAATCAAATTTCACTGATATTTTTAGGCCACTAAGGTAACACAACTTGCGTGAAAATAGATCACATAAATAACTCGTCCAGTATCTTCTCCTTCTCGCCGACTAAACAGAAAATTTCTTCGCACTTCTTGGCTATTTATTTTTACATCCGTGCGTTTTGTAATTATCATTTAATAATAATCGTATGTATACAACTGTTAACATTGTACAGCTTTCATTTATCAAAAGCAATATGTTTCATGAAAATTCACCATTTATTAAACTCTTCCTTTTCCAAATACAACGCGTGTCGCTTAAGTGAGTAAAATTCGCACTGACCATTGAAAATATTCTACTAGAAGCGCACTTTCAAGCGCATATATACGAATCACAGAGCATGATTTTCGTACGTATTTTAAAACATTGATTATTCTTCTAAATTGAAACGTATTATGTCGAACGATGCTTTTTAACCGAAAAATATAAAGAGAAAGATGAAGAGAAGAAGAGAAACAGAACGAGAGAAATAATATTTTATTTCACGCGCGCATTTCTTTTTAACTTTCCCAATTGTTTATAACACTGATTCTTTTTTTTAAGTTTTCAACATGATATTCTGAGGACTGGTAGATACACGAGTATAAACATACCCGCGAGATTACTTCGTTACAAAACGTTCACGCTCGTCTGAAGTCGGCGCTGATAACAATTGACATGTTACACCTACGGCAGCTCAGCGTCGACTAAACGTGAATTTTCGCAGCTTGTTAAATAACACTGAATTACGGGCAACAAACCTGCTCGTTTATTCTTTTATTATCATAAATACTATAAATGCTAACTGAACTAAAAATGTCTACAATATTTTAATATTTCATAAATGCATGTTATAAATGTTATTAATATGTCGTCTTATATGAATAGCTAAAGATTAAAATTACACAAAGACAAATTGATCATAAGTTAATGTTTTTTATGCGATCTGGAACTCAGTTAATAAAAATATATAATTAATAAAATAACAAGAAAATTTCTAATATTGCAACATTAATTCTTAATTGTTTTTTATTTTTTAATAATTGGCTTGACACTGTATCAGCCAGCTCTTTGATTAGAAAACTGTATATGAACGATGAAAATTGGAAAGATCTTGATAAGATAAGCTTTCATAATCATGTTTATTTGAATATACAGGGTGTCGTGTAACTGATGGTATAAGTGGGAAGGTGTTGATTCTACATAAAAAAATAAATCGAAAATGTAGAATCATATTTTTTCTTACGAGGCTTTGCTTTCGAGAAAATGGATTTTAAATATTCGTTGGGTACACGTGCACTTAACCATGTCCCGACCTAACATATCATTTCGTCAAGAAATAGTGTCAATCTTCTGCAGAATCATCAAAATACCATATCATCAATCCACGATTCTGATTCAAAGAGCAAGGATTTGTATGCGTTACCAAGCACGTCACTTCCAACAATTCGTTCAGTAATGTAAATTTAAATTAAAGAAATTGTTAAATGTATTTATCGGTACTGATCATGACATTGGCATCGCTTATTAATACAAACATAAGTTGAGACATAGTTAAGTGCAAACGTACCAGACAAATATTTAAGGTCGACTTTCTCGAGAACAAAGCCCCATATGAAAAAATTTTATTCTATATTTTTAACTAATTTTTTAATGAAAGAATCACCAGCTTCTCGGCTGTACTATCAGTTGCACGACACCCTGTATACAGAATGTCTTATGAGAAGTAGCGAGTATTGCATGTAATTAGCTTTACTTTCCATAAAAATTTTCTTAATTAAAAATAACACTTTTCTTGTTATAAAAAAAGTTAGTAAAATATGAACTAAAATTATCATTGCAAAAGCATTGATTATTTGCAAAATTCTGTTTTCCACCTAAAAAAAAGTTATATAT
>NW_017100143.1:2621466-2623023 GCF_001263275.1 Habropoda laboriosa
TAATACAATCATTATTTTAAGATAGAGGAATATATTACAATAAAAATTTCTTAAATTTGTTTAATTTCACCACTACAATGAGGACAACAAGTTATATTTGAATCACTTCGTGGAAGAAATATTTGGCCACCAATTGCAACAGCTGCTCCCATCACTGCACTGCAAGCTACATCTTGCCTGCCTGACATAAGCAACTTGGGACTCATGAGTAGCTGCACACAAATGGAAAAAAAAGTATATATATCATGTATGTACGTATGTATATATGTATGTATGTAATTAATAGTAAAATAAATTATTCAACTAATCAAGCTGCTAGCAGAATCTTACTTGTTCTGCAGTCTTTTCTGCAAGTGTTTTCATATCTAAGCCAGTTATATTAATGTCCTTTTGTAATTGAATATTTTCTACACCACTTAATAATTGAACTTTCAGTATTTCTGCAAGTTGACAGCAACCTTGTGTCACATCTATTATATTTGTACTTGTTAATGCATGTCTTTTACAAGAAACAACTCCAACAGCATCAAAATTTTCACGCAGAATGCTAAGTGTTCTGAAAGAAAAAAGATATATTACAATATACAATTATATTTTCCTTTTGCTTAAAGTATTTTGTTAAAATATTTCCATCAGCAAAGTAAACAACATTTATACATGTCTATTGAACATACCTGTATGTTTTAAGCAATATGTCTCTTATAAGGTTTCTATCCTCTAAAAGTCTTTTTATTGCTTCCTGAAGATCTGTTGTTCTTTGGCAAAGAGCTGCTTTCCATTTTGCAAGTTCTTCAACTATTAAACTGTCAGAAATTGTTATTATTTAATTACATATAATTCTTAGAAATTAAAGAATGTATTGAAATATTTATACATAATAATCTTAAAATTTAAGTTATCATACTAAATAAACTTTAGATTCCAAATAAATCATATATACTTGTGTTGAATTATTTTCATTTACCTACTGGCTAAGAATTTACTTCTCCATACTTCACATTGACCAGCCAACCACTCTATTTGCTCCTGATGGGTTGTAAGATGTTGTGCAGAATTTAAAAGTGCCCTAGCAAGTTGCAATTTATCTTCAGTTAACAAATGGACTTTTGTTTCAAGATCTTCTCCAACAGCAGCTACTAATAAATTTTTTAATTCTCCATTAACCTATTTAAAAAAATTTATAATTATATGCACTTTAGCATATTCATTTTTATAGAAAGCAATGTAACACAATATTTATGCAAATAAATGTTAGGAAATAAATTGAATTAACCCCTTAATCTACAACGTGTCAGTCTCGTGGCAGAAATTCTGGTCAAGATGTGACAAAAATAATGATAATAATAAGAAAAATTAATCGTAATCCTAACTTTCCTTTTAATTTGTAAAACTGAGGATTACTAAATGTAATTAATCTGCAACAGATTAACTTTTGTTACCTGATACAGTAATAAAACAGTAAATGGTTGACGCTTAGATGAATAATCATAAAAAAATCAAAGGTTAAAGGGTTAAGTAAATTTAAATTAGTACATAAAATAAAGAGAACAAATTTTA
>NW_017100143.1:2623149-2627979 GCF_001263275.1 Habropoda laboriosa
AAGATTTCTATTGATATTTTAAGATAATTATGAGGTTTATATGTTTTAATATCTTGTTTTTAAAAAATATACAAGAATTAAATTTATATCAATATAATAAATAACAAGTTACATTATTACCTGTGCTTGAAATTTTAATTGATGTTCAATTTGACTGTTTTCCTCTTTAAGCTTTTGTATTTCTGCTTCATATGCCTTTTTCTCTTTTAACCATCCATTTTCTACACATTTATCTCCATCCAATTTCTTAACATCGTTAGATGTCACTTCTTTTTCATGAATTTTTACTGCTGCAACTTGGGAGACAGTCACATTTACATTCAAATTACTTTTTTGTAACTTTCTATTTTTCTTTTCATATGGAATGATTGGATTAACTGCAGCTTTATAAGGTTCATAAGGAATAAATTTTGGTTCCTTTGACTTTAATGAATTTAAAATATGTTTTTCATCTTTTACATTAGTAACTTGTTTTGGTACTAAATTTACTATTGGACCATTTGGAGTAACTGGAGGAATTGAACTTAACAGTTTTAAATTCATAGGATGATAGATTAGAGTTTCACCAAGCCGACATTTTGTCTGTTTAATTTCAGTTTTTTCAGCTGTCACATTTTCCATTCCGTCACCTTGTGTGCGTTTAGCACGTCCCATGATTTGTACATCTAAAACATTAATTAAGTCAAATTATTACCAAATAACATGGGAAGCAAAAGTCTCAATGCTAACAACATAGTGTCAATACATATATTTAATCACACTGAGCATTATGGCCACTTCACTATAAATATTAAGTAATAACATGTAAGGGCAAACTATAGAGATATTAGAGCATCTCTGGAATAATAATCTTACTATAAAGTTACAAAACTATTCTATCATTCTTATCATGATATTAAAAGACACATATGATCATATGTACTTCATTTTAAATACAAAAAAAGCAAGAATATATCATAAACATACAAAAATATAACAATCATAAAAAAAAAATTTGAACTTTATCTTTCATAGGATTTGAAATAGTACCCATTTTCAATTTAATTTGGTTCTTTATAATAAAAATCTTAATAGTATTCCGTGTAAGAATAATATAATAAATTTCAAACTAGTTTTTATCGATCATTATTAACACTACTTAACGCACACTATTTAGAGAAAGTATATGTCAACTCGGCACGTCATAGTAAACTACGTGTATGCAAGTACAGAAGAGGGGAGAAAATTCATGTGAAATCATCAACAAAGATGAAACAAACACATAAATTTATCACGTAATGTTTATTTTTACACGTTTACAAATATTATACAATTATACAATATTTTTGAATCTACTTTTAAAGAATTCCTTTTGGTTAAAATCTTGGATGTTATTTCAGGTGGTCGTTGACAGATGTCATAATAATAATAACAAAACAAAGAAAAAATTAAGATAATTACATAAAATAGTATTTTTTACGTAAATGATATTGTGACGTCATGCCTCGCAACTCATGCGAACCAGTCATGAGATTCACAATATACGATTGTGATGCAAATCGACCCTCCTTTATTTAACGCACTTACTCATATACATGTTCCTAGCGAATTAAGTGTACCTATAATTATAATTTTACTTTAGACCTTTAGCGGAATGTCAAATTGTAATTTGTATATGAAACGATTGACGTAATGCATACGCGCGTAACTTCCCCGAAGCACCTGGAAAGCTCAACCTGTATTCTTTTGTTTCACTAATCGTTTTTAAATTCTTTTTCCATTATATGTATACCAGCAGTCACGTATGGTTTTCCGCACTACACATGGTCACTCGAATTCAGAGTTTTGCTCTTTAGTTAAAGTCTTAGTTTTAGTCGTTCTATATTTTGATTGTATTTCTTTAGTTTTGTTTTTATTGTTAAATATATATTTAAATCTTTATTCCAGTGTGAAAGTTCTAATCGTTAAATCCACATTCGCAATTCAACGCACAGTACATTCATTTTTTTTTGCGGGAAGACCACGGGTCTTACACGTAACAATAAATATACATATATCAAATGAAATAGTGTAACATTTTATCAATAAAAATAAAAGTGAAAAAGAAATCTTATTATACATTCGTGAAACTTGAACCTAAATTTTCTTCCCCTTCCAAAGCGAACACTCTATGCACTGATCCACTATGGGTCGTTGAATATCACCTAACCTTCCACGGTTTTATACACCAAATTTCAATTGCTTATAAAAATGCGCTTTGGAATGAAATATTCTACAGAATATCATTTTTCGGGATTTAAATTCATTCCTCCGGCTAACACCGTTTAATGGATAAATGTGTTGACATTATTTTTATTAAATGTGTAGGATGGTGCGTAGGGAAATACGGATAAGGAAATAGGATAAGGAAATACAAGTTTTAACTTTCGGGCGATCGGCTTTAAGCAGCCAAACTTTCCCATTCCGAATCTAACAAATCGTATAACAATTACAGTCAAGATTCGACAAGAGTTCGAAATTCGGGACCGCGGTGGAACAGTTATGGGATAGGTACTACTACATTCTTCAAACTGTTTGTACTTTACCGACACCGACGGACGCAGAAAGAGACAGCGGACAAAGAAGAGAGAGGTATGAAAGTTGAGTCAATCGTAAAAAATTAAATGCCTACGCCGTGCGACGCGCCTAGGCAACGACCGCTGGACCCGAGCCGCAGGGAGCCCTAGGGTGCAGGGGGGGGCCTAGGGGGCGTAGGCTGCACCCCCACCCCACGGCTTGCACGGTCCCAACAGCCGAGGAAACATATTGTAAAGACGGGAAAAAGGGCAGCGACCCACACAATATTGCGACTCGTTACCGACAAGCGAAGAACCCCGTTATTTTAAAACGTCTATCTCAAGCGCCGGCATTTTCATTAGTCTTACAAATTGTAATTTATTAATATGTTAAAAATTTTACTAATAAAAGGTTCGTATGTGTTCAAGGTTCTGGGGTATCAATTTGCTGTCTCTCACAGTCCTCTTACCAGAAGACCATCGTCTTCCCCACTCCGTGGCCAGACCCTTCGCGAACAATATTCTTATTTTTAAAGCAATGCAACGTCGGGCTGCTTGCCATCCTTAAATTTTCTCCTGCCTTCTTCTAAACAATCAACCCTATGACTCCCGGTAGCTACGTGATTTCGAGTCACTGCAATCGTTTGTCATCTGGCTTGTCTTCTGTCGTAAACATTCTCTCTGACCACACGCAGGTTAAGTACCTGCCATAAATCGTTCGAAAGTAAAACAGCAGCAAGTCATTTGCCTTCGACAACCCTTGAAAATGCGTTGGCGCTAACAAATAAATATAGATTTTCATTAAATTCAGCCGCTTGGATTTTCAGCATAAATATTAGTCCTGCTATTTTCGAGAACTTTAAAATCTGTGCATATTTATTTATTAGCGACAACAAATTCTTAAGGGTCATCGAAGGTAATTTGTCCAAATGACAAGTGGAATTTATATCTTAATTTATGGTCGCTAAACCGATATTCTATCTTATACGTACGCTATTCTAGATTTTTCCTAATTCAACTGACCTGCGTTTCAGACATTTGCAATAGCTAGTATTAAATATTGCTTGGACAATTCATTCAAATGTCCATACAATTCTACAAATTCTGGAGTGTGCCATGCTGTTTCTTGCAGTTTTCTTACCAGAAAATCATCGTGATCATCTATTTTAGGAACGATATTTTTCTTTGGGAAGACAACGCAACCATGGGTTGCTTGATATCCTTAAACTCTCTTATTCTAAAGAATCAAATTCTCGATAATCGAGAACTATGTGACTTTCAGTCGCTAGCCATCAATGAATATGTATATACCTATATCTGCACATCGTCACTTGTACTTTCACTGGCAACATGCGGTTTAAGTACCTATCATAAATTACTCCATTGCTGAATAGCACCAAGCTAACTGACCTTGACCACCCTCAAAAATGTGCTGTCGCTAACACGCACATTCTTCTAGCATTCTGGAGAGGGTTAATTGTTCGTGGACGTTGCCAAAAAGGGAAAATTTACTAAATCCTTATTGGTTAACACACATGTAATAGCATAAAGTTTAAAGTTTATTTTGATTATTTGTTGAAATTACTTTTCCGATTTATACCGTTGACAAAGTGATTTGTAATTTTAATTAAATAAATCACTTACCATACTACTTACCATACAATATATTTCAATATAAGAATGCACAAAAATAGAATATCTCCCTCATAGTGTTTCGTTTCTCTGACCTTGAGTAGGAGAGAAAAGAGAAACATGGCGTGCGAGTGGGTCAACTAAGTTAATTAATTAATCAATTATTTAAGTTATTTAATTTTTATTTACCTTTCGCGTAATTTTACTAAATTAAAAAAATATTCCATTAATAATTATTGTACCATAAAAAAAATTACGTGCACTATTAAATCTACGAATCGAAAGTCGAGTAAAAGGCTGATTTTCATAAATATTTTCATATATCTAATATCGATACTATTATTATTATAAATCTCCGGCAAATAATTTCAAATCTTTATAGTATATAACGCCCTTAACGATGAATGTAACACAAGAGAAATTATTCAAAAAAATTAAATGAATTAAAATTGAATTTAGTGTAACGTTTTTAACAATTAAAATCATAACCCTGCAATATGAAGCGTCAACTAAGTTTAATATAATTTGTAACCTCCTTTACAATTTATAAATTTTTAACTGTGAAGACATATTATAATAATATTTTTCCATTGAAAGCGGTAAGCTCATAATTATTATTGAAACTGTTTATATCGATGTAATCAATTTATATCTTCCGAGTCAA
>NW_017100143.1:2628270-2632961 GCF_001263275.1 Habropoda laboriosa
TTGGAAAAATGATGAAAATGTTTGAACAGATGATAATCTGTGTGAGCGGATATTGTAGAGTCTCATGTCCCAAATCGTTTAACTTTTGCACTGTAATTAATAATACGTGTAATCCGACATTATCATGCAAAAGAATCAGATCTCTTCTGTTGACTAGTGCTGTACGAATAATTGACAACATTTGATGCATTTCGCTAAGTTCGTTGCAGTATGCATTTACCATAATCGTTTCCGCATTTTTTCAAAAAATTATAGTGAATAATTCCGTCAGGAGACCACCAAACAGATAGCATTATCTTTTTCAAATGTGCTTTAAATTTTGCAAAGTGTCTAGGTGGTTCGTTAAGATCCAACCACTGCCCAGGTTTCTTTCGATTATCATAAAGTAGCCAATTTTCGTCGTAGGTAACAATTCTGTCAAGGAAATGGTCTTTACCTCTTTGCGGTTTGAAGAATCCAGTTACTCCGTACTCATTTGGCCACTGTCGGGCAGCACTGTGTAGTTTGCCTTTATTTCAATGTTTCAGCGTAATATTAGTTACAAAATATTAAGTGTCAGTATAATATTAAAGCATTAAAAAATGGTTCGTTATCGTTTATAATTTATCGTTGTACGATATCTGAAGGCAAAATTTCCTGTGTCGAGTCAGACTCGATATAGGACCGCAAAGAGTTACCGCTGCACAGAACCATGGATGGAGTAAATAGAGACACGAAGCATTCGTTAATGAACGGAACTCACTTATCCATTTTCTCTGTCTTGCCTACGTTTTGTAGACGGCATAAATAAATTAGTGAAACATTAACCGTAGTGTATCAATTGTAATGGTATTTATTTTGAATGCATATGTTAATTTTTGGTGGAAATATAATTATTTGAGTTCAGGCGAGGAAATCCGACAGAACTTTCCGAACGACCTAATAAACTAAATAAATTATAATAAAATAATGTCACGAAATGAAAAATAACCATTAAAAGCACAAGGAAACCATGGACCTAAAAACGTACAGAAAATATAAACGAAGGATTGCTCAAGCTGTAGCTAAAGTTGATAATAAACCACCAAAATTTGAAGTAGACACTTATTATAAAAAGCGTAATATGATCATTGATATGAATCGAACACAGCAGCTAGACAGAGACAACATGGATTTATTAAGACGGATGAACATAATTGTGCGACTGGGTGTAAGCAGGAGAAATTTTGTAATCAACAATATTTTTGTTTATCGTTACTTTTTATTGTTGATTTACTGTCATATTCTACTATTTCATTTCTTTTTCATCTCAACATTTTGTCATTCTTTTAATACTGCGCTATTGCTTCTTGTCGTTTTTACAACAGTGAATTTGTCATTACAGTAATAAATTTCAATATTATAGTGTAATAAAAAATGCACTTTCCAAAAATAAAACTAAATTGTAATTTTGTTTTTGTTTAATGTAGTTAAAAGCTTACGATATGTCAATATAAATAGTTAATTTATTTCTATTGCACTTGAATTATAGGGAAACGTTGATTGTTGGTTACCAAAGATTAAATATACATCAAATCTTCCAAATCCGGATATAATTAATAAATCACATATGAAAAATAATAAAATATTGCTACAAAAAATTCGTAGTGTTGGTAGTTACTACCCTGCTGGAGAGTTAATACAGAGTTGGAAGGAAGCAAAAAAGAAAACGCAGCATAGACAAAGGCAAAGTGTTACTATTTTACTATCGAAAGACTGTATATTTTCGAATATACGTCATAAAATGTTTGTTTCTTTTCCTTATATCGCTATAATTAAACGTAAAATTGAACTACTTTTTAAAATATAATTTCTTTACGTGAATATTTTAGGCTACCAATGATAAAATTTGCTTTTCATTTATACTAATGTTAAAGTTTCCAAATATGCAAGGCTTGGTAAAGTATCTACCTACGGCAATATAAGAAGGCAAATTCATTGATTAAATAAAGATATAAAATGTACAAAATAAAACAAATTATACATTATATTATAATTGTTTTACATGTAATGTATGCTAACATAACACATTTTTAATTATGCAGGTATCAACAAGAACCGGCAATGCAAGTTATTGGACCACCATCGTTGCAAGATAATTGCATGGTTAAAGATTTATCAATGTTGAAAAAATTAAATCCATCAATTCGAACTCGATGTTTCTTTGAAATTCAAATTGAATCCAAAGGAGATAAACAGAAGTTAGGATATATCCAATTTGAACTTTATGATGATGTTGTACCTCGAACATGCGCAAATTTTGCGGGACTGTGTCGTGGATATAATGGTTTATCGTACAAGTAACTAACAATAAGCATATTTCGAGGATATTTATTATCATTAAAATTTAATGGAAAGTGTTACGCGCTGCGAGGCCCGGGGTGCAGAGCACGGCGTGCGGAGTCTGGGTTTTATGGTTAAAATGGTATTATGGCTGGGAAAGTTAAACGCACCGATGTAGGGCTAACACCGGGAGCCAAAGGATAAGAGTTTACGGACGGACTGACGTATGGCTAACACCGAGAGCTTTTAGAATAGTTTTTGTGGACGAACCAGTGTGTGGCTAACACCGCGAGTCACTAGAATAAGAGGTTGTGGACAAACCGGTGTATGGCTAACGCTGAGAGTTATTAGGTTAGCTTTCGTGGACGAACGGACATACGTATGGCTAACGCCGGAAGCCACTAAAACGAGTGTTCGTGGACGAAGCAGTATATGAGTAACACCGGGAGCCACTAGGTTAAATGTAAGTAGGTAGACCTCGTATGTTGCAATTAAATGATATACCTTGAGCGGTAAAGGTATGTCGTTTTGGATTTTCCTTGGTTACGCTACTGATATTACTCAGGATGGGTTTTTCAATTGAAGTAAGCGAATATAATTCAACTAAACTATGTTCGAATATAATAAAAGTTACAAATTACAATGTTGAATACAAATCAATTCCTGCCTGGGCAAGAATATCCTTTTCGGAATTTACCCGAGTACGCAGGGGAGTCTTACAAGACACGATTGTCCATTTGATACTTATGTACGTATAACGTACTTACAATTAGTAACATAGTGCAATGCTTCGAAAGGGAATATATTCCGATCTTGCTGATAATGAATATCAAAGTTTCCACTCTTAGAGTAAAATCTATACGCGAGACTGCTCTGTAGACTGAACCCCAGAGCATGAAAATTCTTCTCCTTATGTATGTATACCCCAAGTTTTGTTTCAGATAAGTATACGAGATAAAATAAATCACCTGCGCCATCGAGACATCTTTTTTTGAAAAAATTAATTTTAATACTTTTAATATTATATTATATTGTTTATAATATCTTAATAAACCATAAAAAGTTTTATACTTATAATTTTGTATTCACTGAAAAAATAATCATTGAAAACTGCTTAATTTTTCGGTCGTCACACTAGAATGACCCCTTAATAAAACAACAGAAATAAGATAACTTCTTGAAAGAATGTATGTCTTCAGGAAAATTGTTTACTAGGACGAAGATAAAATTACATTTTAAATACAATATAAATATTATGAAGTTGCAATAAATGAAATATAATGAATAAAATATTTATTTCTTAATAGAAACACACCGTTTCATCGAATTGTTTCGGGCTACTGGTGTCAAGGTGGAGATGTTACAAAATTCAACGGAAGTGGAGGAATCTCTATATACGGAGAATCATTTGAGAATGAAAATTATAACTTACGACATGCTGGTCTCGGCATTTTATCCATGTGTAGCGAAAATGAAAATACAAGCAATTCCAAATTTAATCTTACTTTCAGACAGTTGAAAACAGTAGATGGGAAACACGTAGTATTTGGAAAAGTTATTGCAGGTCTCTCTAACATTTACAAAGTAAATATATTTTAATAATGTCAGTAAATATATTACACCAATTAACGAATTTACATATTTTAAGTATTTCTCTATGTAATTATTTTTTAGAACATTCATTTATATTTTGTGAAAAAATTACTCCTTAAAACTTTGCATAATAACGTATTACACCCCTTATTACGTTTTATTTTTAACTATTTATTTAATGTAGCACATCTTTTCCCTACCAAAATAATAAACAAATATAGAAATTAAACTATAAATTTAATTTGTCTTTTAATTAAGCTTAAAGTAAGCTATATTTTAAAATGTTGTAAACGTAAAAGCATTAAATACATTAATATTTGAGATCTACCGGGGCAATTAAAAAATTATTTAAAATATGCTCCCACAATTATAGTACATTCCTTTTATAAATATTCAAAAATTTATTTTTTACCACGAGTTAAAAGAAGTAATTAATTGAAATGTAATAGTCGTTATTTGAAATATATTCTACATAATAATCTATATATACATGAATGTATCTTCCGATATTCATTAGATCGAAGAATTTGGTACGAAAACAGGAAAACCGTTTAAAAGAATAATTATATCGAATTGTGGCCAAATATATAGATAGAATTGACAAAAAGCCGACTAAGATATAAAAAATGTAATCAAGTACTACGTTAAATATAGTAAGAATACAATATTACAAATATTTTCCCAACTGGAATAATGGAAATTAACAGTAAGTATTAAGAGTTTGACAACTTTCTGTTATGTAGAAAAATATAATCACACCGAAGATTCAGTTTATTTTCCTTTTATTTATAGCGAAT
>NW_017100143.1:2633150-2636271 GCF_001263275.1 Habropoda laboriosa
TAGCTTTTTTTTATAAATATGATAAAATAATAGTTTTCTTCCAAATTTATTGTACAAAAGTCTCTAATAGTTTCATTATGTACAATTTATTTTGTTGTTTAATTTTTTATAGTAATGTTATAAGTATTCCCTCAATATACAAAATATATTCTTATATATAACTGTAATTACTCAATTTGCATATAACAAGGCACTGTAAGATTTGTGTATACAATAAATGTTCCTCATATTCATACAAATATATTAACGTATATAGGTATCAATGGTTAAAATAAAAGGTAAATATATAGTCACCTAATATAAAACAATGTTAATAATTAAGCCATAATTATGATGGTGCATAATACATTAGAAGGCTGTCTTAGTCTATATTTTTAAGCTGGTATTCTTTTAGGATTTAAATCATACATACGACGCATGCGTTTTTTCAGTTCCTGTGGAAATTTGTCATAGCATTTTTTACAGGCTGGTTTCAAATCAAATTCAAAAAACTTAGTTTTTTGATTCATCTTTTGATCACAAAATGCACACGCAAAGTGATGAACACACCATGCTTTGTTTAAAGCCGTGAAAACTGGAAAATTTGAAATATATAGTATACTTGACTATTTTATACTTTTTTAAATTATATTATTTTAATATTTTCAAATCAAATAAATAAAGTGAAATTTAAGTAATTATACAATAATATTCTTACCATCGCCAGCAATTACTTGATTACATACAAAACATAAATTTCCAAAAAGTTGATGATAGTGTGTTTCACAATAAGCTAAACCTTTTTTCTCATAATGTCGGTGACCTAAAAATGGTTTTTCACATTTTGCGCAAACAAAATGTTCAACATGCCAGTGTTTACCTAAAGCAGTTACTACGCGTTCCTCTATTGGACGCCGACATGCACCACAAATTGGGATCCCCATTTTATCATGACATCTCAAACAATATAATTCATTCTAAAAATATTAATAATTAAAATAAGAGCTATCAATATACTGTAAAGAATAATACATAAAAATACTATAGTCATAAATAAATACCATTTCATTAGCAGCATATCCTGGTCTAGAATTAACTTCTCTAGCATCAGAATTAAGTTCTATACCACAAGCAGTACAATTAAAATGGTATGGATGATAGAGCTCGCCACGAAAACGTAAAGGCTTGTCATCAATTACTCCACTAAAAATAGTACAATATTATAGGTATATTATGCCATATTTAAATAATATATAAAATTATGTCAAAACTTGCTAGTATCATATTAAAATTTAACAAATTCACTGTTAAGCATATTTTAGTTGACTTTCTATTTATGTCATTTGAACTGCTATGCATTATTAGGGTATATCATAATATATCAATGTAATCATTGTTCAGATTTTAATAAGTATAAATATTAATTTGTTTCCTAATATTTTTATACTTTTTTTATTATTATTAAACACAGTCATAATCTTGCAAATTGTTACTGTTGATGTGTTTCACCTAATTTTATCACCTAAAATGTTTCTGCTGTATTTAAAATTTCATAAAATTTTTTCTACAAAAGTTGCTTAGTTTTATGAGGGTCATTGTATAGTAATAATAGTTTTATTCTTGAGAGGAGTTAATAAGATACAAAAGTCAACTTCGTTTTTTTAAATAGAATTCTACATTTTTTGTCAGTACTTCAGCCATTTTAAAAATGAATTCAACAATATAGGGTGAAGTGAAAGACATAGTGTATCAAAAATCGTTATAACACAATAGGACCTGAAGAAACGAATTATTACAAAGTGTGTACGCGACTGTCGTCTACTGAAATAATTCAGCACGTTATCTGTTCAATGACTGTGCGATATTTAAAATGTATTGAAATCAGCAGCAAGATTTTAAACATCACCATTGAATTTTGAAATTAAGTAAAAGGTCGGAGATTAAGCAAAACGTTATTTTGCAGTGGCACCAAAAATTAAATAGAAAATTTTGTTTGTACGACCTTTAGTGAACTTGAATAACTTATTATTGTAGATCATTGAATTCGTTTTTAAAGTAGGTATCAGATACGACAAAAAAATATAGAATTCCATTTTGAAAAATGAAGTCGACCTTTGTATCTAATTAACCTTTCCCAGCAGAATAAAACTATTGTTATTATACAGTGGCCTCCATGAGACTATGCAATTTTAATAGAAAGCATTTTTATAAAATTTTAATTATAGCAAAATATTTCAGGTGATAAAGTTAGGTGAAATACTCTGTATCCCAACATGTTTATGGCATAAACAGAGGACTCAGTGTTGGTTACCAATAGTAATTGCAATGAATGTGTTGATTATATAAATAAAATAAAAGTTCATACTGGCATTGATGACAAATATATTTTCCAAGTGCTCCTGCCTTAACACGTGCATTACATGTATGACATAAAGCTCTACCCTGGCATTTAATAAACCCTGCATCAGCCAATTCACCATTGCACTCTTCACAACGGAAACATCCTGGGTGCCAATTGGCGTTCATTGCTTTTATTACACGACCAATAACAAATTCTCCTAAAAAAGAAAAAAGAATTTTTTTAAATGTTAATATTTAAAATGTAATGCATAACATTGAAATACTTTATTTAATTAATTAAAAAACAACTTACCACATTTTTCACAACATGGTGCAAATAAAACATGAAAATCATGTTCACAATATTTATATCCTTCAAATTCATAAAATATTCCATCTGGGAATGGACGAAAACATTGTGCACATCTAACAAAATATGTTATTACAATTTTTTATAATTAAAGATAATGAAGATAAATCCTAATATTTAAATTTTAGACACCATAGATTACTATTTATTAAAACAATGTATAATTAACAACATTTGAATGTTTAAGGTATATACTAAATACTAATAATAATTCTATATTCTTACACAAAACATTGAGGATGCCATAATTCTCCATTTGAATTAACAATCTTTTCATGAGGTACAAAACCTTCTCTACATCGAGAGCAAAACATATTATCCAAAGACATGTCTGTAACACTTTTGATAATTTACATTATTAAGAAGAGGAATTATTATCTATTTAAAACTTATAGTATATACATAATTATTTATAAGAAGTTGGTATGACAA
>NW_017100143.1:2636385-2640081 GCF_001263275.1 Habropoda laboriosa
GCATAATACCTTATAAATAATTTATTTTTTGACACTATCAAGAATAGTTTTTTTTTATGTTAAATAAACAAAATACTATAAATGTTGTATGTTTATATTAATAATACACTCAAGTTGGTGTTTATAATCATAATAACGGATTTAAAATTATATACCTGGAAATTAATTTTGATGATGGAAGAAATATCCTATAACAGTATGTTTCACAAGAGAAATAATAGTGCTTACCCAGGCATTCTTTAATGATAAGGAAGAACTAAATTAAATCTCACGATATTTATTAACAGTTGTAATAATTTTTTTTTTTTATTTAAAAAACTTTCAACATTATATATTAGAGATTATTTAAAAAGAGTACCTAGTATTTTTATGAACGAAAAAGCACTTTTATATATTATTAATTTTATTTGCACTTTCCAATGAAAATATCTATACAAAATGCACTGTCGTAAGTATAACTTTATATTAAATAAATGATTCGTTATACTATTAGAATAAACATTACGTCATTAACTAATATACCGCCTTTTCTGCAATGATGTTTAAGTGTAATAGCCAATCAAATGTTAGAAATATGGAATTGCCTTTTATGAAGTATTATTCCAACCAATCAAGTAAAATTAGAAAGATAGGAAATCTTGACATATAAATACGTAATATATTCACAAGTATTCTAATATTATTATTGTTTATTGTAATTTACTCACTACAAACTGAAGTTTAAAGAATGTCATTTCTCAATTTTGTTAAATTATAACTATGAGTATGAAATATGTTCTTAATATAATCACTAAATTTATATATTTTATTAATAACATTTTATTTAATAACTACCATTGCAAATTTTTTATTCATTTTTAAACAATGTTATTATTTCAAAAGTATTCAAAATAAAAGTGAGACGTCCACACTTTATGACTCATACGAAGCAGCCATGAGGTCCGCACTATGCGATTCTCATGTAAATCTACCCTTTCCACTTTAATTTGCTTACCCGTCTACATATTCATAGCGAACTAAATGTAGCGGTAATCGTAACTTTTTATTTTAATATAACTTGTATCTATTATAATATAGTATAAAGACCTTAGCCTACTGCTAAACTGTAATTTGTATGTTAAAGCATAGACGATATATACAGTAGACCACTCATCCAATGTATTTTTTTGTCACACGACCCCGGGATTCTTTCACACAACCCCTATTGTATCAATTGGGACTGATATTGTACCACTACTCTCTTAGTGGTAGAAATTGAAATCAAGAACACTGATAGGCATTTATTATTTTAAATACTGAAGGAGACAAAATTTCGAATCTTAGGATGAATTAGAATGGATTCGGGATCCAAGAGTGTAATAACAATACAGTAACAATATGCACGCATAATCTTGCCTTGGACGCTAACTTTCAGAATTTACTTACTGACTTGATCGTTTTACTCGATATAGTTCTTAAAATGACCGTTATTAAGCGTAAAGTGCACTTCAAAACCAATGGTTTTGGATGACGTCGGTATTTCAGATTGTGTAACAAAAAGTCCCATAAGATGATTAATTTACCCAGTGGCGGCTTATGGATTTTACACTTAACGTTCTACAGTCTCAAATTATTAAATCGGCTCGATGATTTTTTTTTGCTGCGAACATAATAGCACAAAAAAAGAAAATGTATTCGTTGTTACAATAAAATAAAAATTATAATATCAGCGATTTCCGAAACATTTTAACGTACTACAGCACAATAGTACGTATTAAGTAACTGCCACTGAGTCTATCCTATATCTCGTCTATGATGTTAGGTTTATCCTATACGTCGTCTGTGATAATATGAACTAAAATGCCGGTATGTCAGTTACCAATTTACTGACACCAATTATTTCTTTCAGCCACTTCGGTGCAAACTATTCAATGGTTGATGTCAGAATGATTTTTGCGTATCTTACGCCATTTTACATAAGACCACCACCGCTGTGCGTTTGTTTAGTTCTAGAGATTCGACAAAGATCCATGAGACCCAATGTACTAAATAAACTAGAATTTGCTCCAAGATTATCTTTAGTGATACAAGAAATTTTTAACTCATGTATAATATTTTAATTACATAATGATTAATTATAATAATAATGATATATGTTTACTGCATCATTATTAATATTTTCACATTGATAAGCTTTAATGTAATATTTAAAATTTGTAATAATAGCTGTTATGAAAAGTACATGTATGTGTAGTTTCAAAATGTTATGGAACATTTATTTTTTAATTACGTAACAATAGTATTTGTTACATGCAATACAGTGTTACATTATGTAAAGTATAACATTTGAAAGTAAAGTAAAAATGAACACACTGAAATTTTGACCACCTTGGTAGTTTGGCGCTGTGAAAAGTATATTGATTGATCGAAGTATCTTACTAAGGTTGACACTCTATAGCCTCTTTCGTGCAAATTGTTTGTGCTGTGAGCGAAGGTTCTTACTGAAAGGAGTGTTAACCGTTTGATCAGAAAAATGGCATGGTTATGTAGTCGTCCTGTTTTCCAGACATGTCGACGTAGTTTTTTTTGTAATACTGTTAAATACCGAAAAAGTAAAGTGAACATTTTTTCTTATTATTACAAAAATTATTCAGCTTAAGCTTTTTGCATTTTTATATTACGTAATATGATAATATAATTTATTGATTTCCCATCACTTATAATTTGAATTAAGTATAAAATAGAAGTTTTGTCGAAGAAATTTTTTGTTACAGCTTTACCCGACCCATTGGATCATGCTACGGGATTGGAAAAACGTGAATTACTTGCCGCAGCTGCAGGAAATTTTGTAAGTTTATATGTCTAGTAATTTCCTGAGAGAATATCACGTAATTTACTTCTGTTTTCGATATGTAGTAAATGATATGAAATAGTATGTCATTGTTTAATTTCATGGTGTAATTAATTAAGTAAATTTGTAAAATAAGATTTTAAATAGATTATTTTTTGTCTTTCTGATTTCTGTTTATATGAGAATGAAATTTTATTTTATTTCTAAAAAAAAAAGTAAATTCAACTAAATAAGTTTGTTTGTATAGTAAGTATCGCTTATATATTTTTATGTGTACTTGGGACATTTTTTTATTCTTGAGGTACCTACTATAATTATCTTAAAAGGCTTCTTGTTTGGAATTAATAAAATTATTACTAAGTTAACATGTATAGGTTATTAAATCTTGTTTTAAAAAACTGATTTGTTATCAAGATTATAATTCCTAATATTGTTTTATTTTAGGATCCATATAACATGAAAGCCATACAAGTAGACCGACAGAGCACCAAAGACACTCCAAATTTAGTACCAAGTGCATTCAAAAGTCGCATTGTGGGATGTATTTGTGAAGAAGATTCCGCACATATAAATTGGATGTGGTTACATGAAGGTCGGCCACGACGCTGTGAATGTGGACACTGGTTTAAGCTTGTTTATAAAGCTCCCCTTTAAGTTAATGTCAATTATTGTTAATTAGTCATTTGTTTAAAACATAGAATTAATGTTATATAATACTACAGATTGCTTTCATTTACTATCCTTTTATGTCTCAACTCCATGCTTCATGTATGTATATATTTTTTAGAGAAGAATACTATATTTTGTAAAAACAAATTTTAAAAACAATTATTATGAAAAATTTTATTTTGAAATTTAACTAAATT
>NW_017100143.1:2640134-2641501 GCF_001263275.1 Habropoda laboriosa
ATTATTTTAGCGAATGTATTAGTAATTACTAGAGGTGTGCGGGTATCAGATATGTCGGGCTTGGGTCCAGCCGGAAAAAGTTGGGTCGCCCTCTAGTCCATGTAACCTGTATATTCATTTTATATAAAGTATATGAGTTGAATTTTTACTTTTACAGAATTGGAAAATGTATTTTGTATTTTGTATTTTGTAAATAGTTACTGGATGTTTGATAGTACATAATAAGAATGTACAACCAATTTTTGGATATATTTTTATTTTAAGTTGGAATATAAGAAACATAATTCTTCCACATTGCGTGGTAACAATTTTGTTTGAGTGGCTATGGAATGAAGTTCATTCCAAATAAATCCGTTAGAAATATTATTTTTATGTGAAAAAATTATCTTATTATAAACTTCCATATACAGTGATGGACAAAAGTATTCGCACACTGTTTAAAACGTTATAACTGTTTTAAAATTGGACTAAACAATTTGAGTTTTTTTGAGAAGTTAGAAAGATTTGTTTACTAGATGACGTGTAAAAAAATTTTGAAAAAACTGCAATTAGTCGGAATCGCGAAGAAAATAACGAAGGTCACTTTTTACAACTTTTTTATCTGAGCTCGTAATGAAAATTTAAAAAATATGTTTTGTAGATCTATGTCAATTATACATACGCTGAAAATTTCATCAAAATCGGTGGATGGAGAAACAAGCGACAGGATCGAAAGATGTAAGAATCTTCAAATTTATTAGTGAAATAGTGCAATTTTCACAATTTTTAACCGTTTGTAGCTCATAGCAACATTAACCGATTTACAGGACTGTAATTGCGTGGTGTAAACGTCGTTTGCCAAAGTAGATGTCTAAAGTTTTGCAAAGAGTGAGGACGGGTCGTCCTGGCCGATCCTTTTGGTTTTACATAATTTAACTCGATGTTTATAGTAGTTATATTTTCTTTTTTTTTTTAACGAAGTCTCGGTTTGAGCTGCGAATGGAATTTGTGGGAGGCAGGTAGGCTGCAATTAGGGTGCGCGATGCGCCATTACGAAGAAAAATAAAGTGAGAATTTACAGAAAGGTATTAAGGATCACAGAACGGGACTAGCTGACCGTTTGAGTGTCAAGGAGCGCGATCGCGCTCCTCGTATTCGACATAGCATCGAGCCACGATTTTTAGCATCAAAACAATTCAAAGAATTAAAAAAAATGTTGCAAAAATTAATACCTTTGCAGATAAAGGTAAACGTGAAAAGAAACAGCGAAAAATAATGGAACCAGTGTATGAAGAACTGGACAAACGCTTTACCGGGAAAAAGCTAGTGCTGACAAGAATAGTTCGGAAACATTTGTAAATAATTTTAAAGAACTTGCGCAAAAACAA
>NW_017100143.1:2641614-2643029 GCF_001263275.1 Habropoda laboriosa
CACTCACGTTAGACGAAGAACAAAATATAAGTGGTGGTAAATTTCTAAAGGACAGAATTACGCATTAGCTACACACAAAATTAAGCCCTTAGTGTGTATATAGACACAAAATCCCACTTTGAAACATTCTATTAGCTTGTCCGTAATTTTTAAATCCCAAGTGAATGCGTGGATGGGCAGGACAGTATTTCTAGATTGGTGCAAGGTGCCTACGTTACTTCATTAACCCCTTAACCTATGATTTCTTTTCTGACTATACATCTAAACGTCAGCCATTTACTGTTTCAGTACTGTATCAGGTAACAAAAGCTAATCTGTTACAGATTAATTACATTTAGTAATCTTCAGTCTTGCAAATTAAAACGAAAGATAGGATTACAATTAATTTTTTTTACTAATGTAACTATTTTTCTCATATCTTCACCAGAATCTTTGCCACGAGTCTGACTCGTTGTTAAACGTTAAGGGATTAAATAGAATGTTTCTTTACGTTTTATCTTTGTATTTTCCAATAAAATTATACAACATATGAGATCGTTGAATTTGTCCCGTTACGTTCTATCATTTTGTAGAAAAAAATATACTCTGTCATTTATAAAAATCCAACTCACCTTAACGTTTGTATTTAGCGAACTTACACCTGCACGAGCTAGTGTCCCCTTCCATTTAATTAAAACCTCTAAAAGCAGGTTTTCCAATTCAACGTAGTTTTCAAAGTATTAGCATTTATAATTTGTATCTGTACAGTGACTAACTATACATTGTTATAAATTTCACAAACTTACAATTAATTGTACATATTTGACCTAAGTGTAAAAGATTTTATTGTCTTTGTTATTACACACAGAGTTATTACATACCAAAATGATATGTTCCTTTAAGTGTTATATTTCATTGTGCACAAAAATTTCATAACAACTTTCACCAGGATATCTTTCATGTAAATTCTAGCAAACACTTGATCATAATAAAAAACCATTATTGCCATTTAAACTATAATTATGCTAACTTGTAGAAATTTATTATGCTTCATATTTATCATTAAATAATATTCAGAGCTCCTAAAAATTTATATCAAACACAATATACATTTTGATATTCTCTTTGAAAAGATGCAGTTCTTGTATTGATTAAAGCAACTGTCCTTGGTCTACGAAATAGCAGTACATGAGGTTCTGAAAAATTATTTAAATATGAAATAATCATTATTGATGTATCTTAATTTATAACTTAATGATACTAGACATTTGTATTCTTTATAATGAAATCAAACTTGGAAAAACAGTAACTAAAATATACTGTTTGTCAATAAAGATGTATCATAGATCTTTAACCTTGTATATAATCTTTATATCGAACAAAAATTGTTAAAATTAAATAAATATAAATACAATGGCATATATTAGAATTTAAAA
>NW_017100143.1:2643808-2645513 GCF_001263275.1 Habropoda laboriosa
ATTATAAATTCTAATTAATATCTTAATTAATTAGTTAATATTTTAATATGAAGTAATTATACTTTTATACAAACCTATATTCATATTTATCGTCACTGTATTTTTCAGAATATTGTATTTGATCAGTTGGCATTTTAAATATTTTTATGTAAATATAATCAATTTTTTTCTATTTTCAAACTTATTTTCTCAATAATTGTATATACATATACTACAATAAATTTCACCTTATTTTCGAGAACGTTAGGTGCACTTCGATACTAGATAAATTTGGTACCAGATTCTTTTTTAAAGTCATAACAGGTAGTAATACAAGCATATCCAAACTAAGTTCCCGAATTAGACTCCTTCCCCCATCGACATTGGGCCCCATCCAATGCCATAGTACGAATTAACCCAACGTATAGCGGTGGTGGTTCTATGTGAAATGGCTGCGTATGTCATTCGGTTCGTGTCATTTCACATAAAACCACTAGTGTGCATTTGTGGTTAGTTCTAGAATTTCGGTAAAGATTTATGAGCTCAGTATAGAAGAAAGGACTGGAGCGAGCACTTGAGACGGGACGAAGAATCAGTGAGACATCCAGTGATCACCACTTGGACCACTCAAATATTTGGGGAATGTGAGAGATTGAAAATGCCTCCTGGAGACGTTACAGTATTATCATATAACCTGCCGAAATAAATTGTTACGCTTGTGATCTTCCCGCAGAGAAAAAAAATATAACTAGACAGGAGCCAACCGGCCCGTGCCACGGGACGTGAAGGAATAAAGTTTAGATACCATTTCGTACACGTGACTTGTACGTCCGCATCTGGCAGTCCCTTTTTTGGTATATACATTACAAATTTCGCAACGGTCTCTACTTCGTATGGAACGAGCAAATATAACGAAACTCTTACCAAGGACGAGATACAAAATAGACCTAACACCTAACGCAGTTTCTATCTCACGTCAGGAGATCTATGAGTGTCCCTACCATTTTTGTGACGCTTTCAACAAAACCGATTTAACATAAAATAATATTACAATATTAGTAGTGGTTGGAATTAGAACTAAATGTAACTATGAAAGCTTAGTGCGCTATGTATATTAAGTAAGTATATGGGTAAGTATGTAAGATCTAGGGGGTGGATTCGCATGAGAATCGTAGAATATAGACCTCATGGTTGGTTCATATGAGTTGCGGAGCATGGACGTCATAAAAGAAACGAATTGCCTGCAATTCACGTGAATTCTGTACACAGAAAAATTCACGCCTTACGAATTTCTTTCCTGAATGTTAACGGCGTCATCCGTAGTGAAATGTTGAGAAACTAACATGCCGTCTTGTAGTATTATTTACATCTAATGCATTAATTTGAAGTTCTATTATATATGAATTTAAAAAATTAGTATAGTTTGTTTGGCGAAAGTGATTTAAAACTGAAAAAGAAATTTTTTCAAGTCGAAAATATTTTAAATTTAGTGACTCAACAAAATTTTAGTATTTATAGACAGTTGTAAAATGCAAGATTTTTGTCCATTGTGTTTAAAGAACGGCATAAAGAAGAAAATAAAATTATTTCAAATCAATTTACAAGAAGCTGTACAGATATGTGAAGAAGAAAAGGTAGACTTTCTATGCTGCATTTATATTTTCATATATTAAAATACGTCTACTGTCTATTATTGTAATATTTTTATATTTTACAAGATAATCCT
>NW_017100143.1:2645617-2647117 GCF_001263275.1 Habropoda laboriosa
ATGGCCTTTTGGATATGAAGATTTTGTAATTTCTCAGAGAGTAGTGGGAAAAATATGGTCATGTTATTGGAATGATTGTAAGCCAGCAATACCACGATTAAAAGAAAATGTTACATCAATAAAACCATCATTGTGTAATACATTTATGTCACCTATTAAACATGCATCAAATGAATGTATTGCCAGTTTAAATACACATTGTTCAGAAAATATTAATGATATAACTAGAAGTTCAAATGTAACAGATTCAAAATCTGATTTTACTGGCTCACATATTTCTACTTGTGATGATGGAAGCATAACACATATTAATAACAAAGAACAATGTAAAGATGATAAAAACATTTTACATAAAGAAATTACAACTAGTAATATATGTTTAAATAACAGCAATTTGCAATCAATCAATAATATCATCAAGAATACAAAAATTGAAAATGAACGTATAAATTTATTAAATAAACATATCAAAGAAAAAGATGGTACTTCTATGCAAAATATAAAAAATGGAAGTAATGTAAGAGGAATTCCTAAAATAACAAGTATTGAAAAAACAAATATTGATATTTCTAATGTTAAAATAGAAAATCAAATTTCTGTTTATCAAGATCCAGATAAAAAAAGTAGTAGCAAACCTACAAATAGTGCAAAAACAAAATTAATATCAGAAATTGAAAGATTACCAAATATAGGATCAACTAAAAATAATGAAACTATGCTAAAATCTAATTTAAACGTAACTATGATGGAAATAGATGGTTTGCCACCTATAACATTATCCTTTGAAATTCCAGTATGCACAGTAGCCTCTAAAACAGTAATATCCAATACACAACAGACTGATTACAAAAATAAGAATATAAAACAAAACAATCCAGAATTGAAAAATACATTTTTAAGAAGAAATATAAGTAGTGGTAAACAATATGAAAAGTTTAGTTTTAGTGCTATTAAGAAAAAAGTAGAATCGTGCAATTCTATTAATACAAATACTAATAATAACAATGTCTTCAATATTAAAACAAAAACAAAAATTGAGGATATAGAAAGTAATTTAACAAATAATGTTAAACAAAAAAATTGTAGTAAAAATTTTAACACTTCAAGTATTGAAAGTATTAATAATAATGATAAACAATCAATTCCAAACTTAAATTCTTGCATATCAAATCAACTTGATAATTCTATAACTATTTTATCAAATCAAGAAGATGCATCATCTGATACTTTAGCAGTTAATACTAGTGTAAATATAGATACGGTTTTAGAAGACTTTCTAACAAATGATTATAATGCTTCAGAAGATATAAATGATGAATGGATAAATTCTCTATTAAATTAACATTGATGTAAACTGTGATGTAAATCGTAATTATATATATGCATTACCATAACAGTATTATACAGTCTGGTCTGTGTTCCATTTAATAAAAAATTCTAACAATAATATATTTTTGAATATTATTAATGTAGAAATTAATTAAATTATTTTATATAAAA
>NW_017100143.1:2648086-2648693 GCF_001263275.1 Habropoda laboriosa
GAAAAACAGAACTAACATTTAAAATAAAATACCATATCATATAAAAGTAAGAATATTCCACAATATAATATACCTTTTTTTTCAAGAGAAGGTTCATTAAGCATTCCTATAATCTTTTAGGACATGAAATAAGAATAAAGTGAAAATGAAAGTAAAATTACAGAAAATTATTGCAAAAAGTATTTATATTTTACAATTACAGTAAATTGCAAAACAAAGTGGTAATTTACCTATGAATGAAGAGGCGTTTACAAGTATTTTGCATTCAGCTTTTTTCTTTATCTTTTAACATTATTATTTTTCGACCTAAAAGATCATATTTGGAATGATTTGGTTCCGGATCTTGATCTGTATCTGAACTACAATCACTATCGCTAGAATCTTCATAAGAGCCAAGCCCGGGTAAAATTCCAATGCACTTCATGCCTCCTGTTTCACTAGTTATATCTTTATTTTGAAAAGAATCATCTTTAAACGTATTGGACTCACATTCTAAATTTTCAGTGACAATCTGTTCATTTACTTCACAATCTTCCTTTTTTGGTGTATCTTTATTTTCATCAGATAACTTTCTCTTAAGACCCCGTGTTGTAACATCTACACAAAA
>NW_017100144.1:0-357 GCF_001263275.1 Habropoda laboriosa
GGCGGAACATGCAAAATAATGAGAAAACAGTCGTTTGTAGTACTGCAAAACGTCTTTGTAGCGTGAAAAAAGCAGTTTTACAATTTATATTCGTTAAAACACGATTTACGTGGCGAAACATGCAAAATAAAGAGAAAACAGTCGTCTGCAGAACTGCAAAACTCGGTTTGTAGCGAGAAAACAGCAGTATTTCAGTTTATATTCGTTAGAACACGTTTTACGTGGCGAAACATGCAAAATAAAGAGAAAACAGTCGGATGTAGTACTGCAAAACGCGGGTTGTCGCGGGAAAAGAACAGTATTGCAGTTTATATTCGTTAAAACACGTTTTACGTGGCGGAATATGCAAAATAAGGA
>NW_017100145.1:0-15794 GCF_001263275.1 Habropoda laboriosa
CACTCAGCCTTCTTGTAACACTTGTATACATTAGAATCAATTAGAATTTCAATAGACTGAATAGCAATTCATTTTAACTAATACCTATTAGAAATTTTCCTTTTAAAACAAATATAAATAATTTTACCAATTACTGGTACTTGCTAGACATTTAATATCAGACTTTAAATATTCTCCTTTCGGTTCTTTTAAATACAATCAAATAATTTCTTCAATTATTGATACTGTCTTGGAATACTCCGCTTCGTATAAAATATTTCGAAATTAAATTGAAGGTTTAGGGAAATAAACATTTGAATTTTAGTCATCGTTGTTCTTCAGACTTGTCGAATAGGATATTGAAATGACTTTGAGCAATTGAAATTAATTTGAAATTTTTCATATATTTTCTCTGATATTGAATTTTGTTTACTAATAATTTACCATCCAAGGAATTTGCATGAATTGCATGTTAAGTAGTTAGTTGATTTATTATTGTATATTGTGAGCTGATTTGGAACGAGTGCACTATGCCCACCCTAAATTAAACCGTCTCAGTAGTTTACCGTAATTAATAATCTATTTTCGGAATTTATACGAGAATTTTTGAATTTTAGTAAATACTAGAGTCAGTGCATCGCGTATTGAAATAATAGCTTATACAGATAATCTTTTGAAATTACTCTTAATTAGGGATCTAGACATTATTTTCAATTGAAAAAAATAAATTATAAAGCATAATACTATAATCCTGTATAGCATAATACTGTAAATCTGGAGTGACAGTGTACGTGTTAATAAATAAATGTTGTTCAAATTATGTCGTGTTTGATGTCATTTTCATCAGAAAAATCTCATCAATATGTTAAGAAAAATTTCGGGATAAAAAAACGTAAAATTAAAAAAGTTGGTATTTAAATCGCTTGGTTGCCTCGACTCACGTTTCATGCTTATCTTTTATTCGCTGTCCTTGTCTACGTTCAGCAAACTACAAAGGCGGGCGCGAGGCTCGAAAACGTAGTCCTTGACTCTACGAGTGTCAGGTTTAGCTTCCTTGCGGTCTGACACTTGTGGAGAATATACTGTAGTCTCGGAGTAGCTGGTAGTCCATAGTAAAAGTGATTCAGAATTTCTGGTAGGTCATGTTAAAAATTGCGAGGTGTGCAGAGGGTTAAAATTATTTTTTTCTTATAAAGAATATAGTTTCAAAGAGTCTTTAGGGTGATAATCTTTTTTTTTCAAAATATTCAGACACCGTGCATGGTAATTCGCTCAATTTTACCATTTCGACTATTTTCGTTATCAGTGGACCAATTAAAATCTCTTTCGTCGTAGAGATTACAGTTTTAAAGGATCTTCAATGTCCCTTTTTATAAATAAAATTTTTAAATAAAAAAACATTTGTTACAGATGTCCTTGAATTCGTCCCAACACCTCTTAATTAAGAATAAAAAAAAAAGAAATTGTACGTTAGAGTTGCAACAGCGGAGGGATACATATGCAATAAATTTCAATTTCACCACTGTCTCCAGTTTTAGTTTTAATTTCGAAGTCTCAGAATAACTAGATATAAATTGCACGTAATATTTTAACGTTTCTCATTTGGGGTAGTATTAAAACGGCGTGCAGCTAACGTTAATATGTAGAACGTAGCTTTTAGAAGAGGTTAATGGACTAGTTATTATCGAAGCTCCGGTGAAGAGCCGGAGATTCGAGAAGAGATAATGAATTGAATTAGATGATCATTTCATCCCAACTCACCTTTTTCTCCTATTCGAACCTGACACACGAAAATTTCTAAATTCAACTCTAATTCCTCCCCATCATGTTCTATTTTTCACCAAACTAACTGTTTCGACGCGATTCTTAAACTTTATTGAATTCAGGGGTATCGCGTCTCTCGCACGCCAAATTAATCTTGTGTGAGGGACTTGTTTTTGACATTAGGCGCGTCGGGCCTTTCGTCCAGTTTTTATCGAAAAACTAAGCTGAGGGGGTGGCCCTATGCGGCGAATAGGAGGCGTCCCTCGTCCTCGACTGTCCTCCGGGAGTACGGGGTGCGTAGTCCATCCTGGTTTTCCCTGGTCGACGGAGTGGTGGTATGGTATCGTGGCCGGGGTGTGCCCTGTGTGTGAGGCCCTGCGAGGGATCGGTTAACAAGGGACTGATCTCTGTGTGTGTGTGTATGTGTGGAGTGTCTTTACGACACGTGAATCGCTATTGAAGGAAATGTACGGGCGCCAGGAAGGCGTACGGCACGCAGAAGCGTCGAGTGTCTAGCCCTCGACATCGCTTCGAACGGAAAAGTAAACACAAAAGAATTGAGATTAGAAGCCCTCAAAAATAGCAGGCTTGGTCGTCCGTGTCATAAAGTCAATTTCTACCCACCGTCGAACCAAAAATTCGAAGAAATCCAAACTACATCGACCCGTGAAATGTCTCGTACCCTCGCCGAGCTGGCAGCTACTCGCAAGTTTCGCGAAATCAGCCAGGAAAGTTGCGGAATCTATCAGTAATAGGCACAGAAGAATCACCAAACGAACCACCTATCTATACTCGTTCGGTAACTACCCTTAATCTACTCGGTCCATCAGCAACTCCGGGAATCACGAGTTTCGGCCTCGGCGAAGTTACGACGAACGAAAGGTCGGTTCGCGGGGGGCAAATCGCGTTTTATCGACACGCCGCGTTCTCGATGGTCCTTACAGAGCTGCGGCTGGCTCGGTGCTTCGCGATCCTCGTCGGGGAAATAATGTTAAAAGTTCATTCATTACCATCGAGCCGAGATAAGGCGAACGAATTATAGACTCCTGATAGTATGCCCCGGAGGGGGTGTGCCGGTTCTTCGTTTTCCTTCGATATAAATCCTGGAACTGTAATTAGGTCGATAAGGCACCATTTACATCTGGAAACGAGGTACGCGCCAGCTTTTTCCAGTAAGACGCGAGTCGGTTCGATCGAACTTTCCCGGTAATTGATAGCTCGTCTCTCTCTCCCTCCTTCCCTCGAGGAGTAGTTGCAATCGAACGGTCCTCGAACGATCGCCTCGCGTCCACGGATACGCGTTAACCGTTGAGAATCGTTGGCAAACGATCTCGTAATTAATATCCCGCTCTGGAATTCTTCACTACGCTCCGCTGGCATATTTTGCAACTTCCACTTTCGCGATTCTTGGGAAATCAGGGGAGCGGTGAGAGATTTTTTCAGAAAGCTTCGAGATTCTTGCTTCGCTTCCTCCGGTAACGAGAAGATTAATTTTAAGCAAATACTGATACTCCAGATTCAATGGTTTCTTCTCCTCTGTGTAGAGTTGGTGGAATTCTTGTTTAATTTGCGAAGATCGGTCGTTTCGATGTTTCGTTAATTTGTGCAATTGACGGAAATGAGAGATTCCGGGGAAGCGAGAGATTCGTTGGACAGAAATGAACTTCTTGCAGTTTTCTCGAGATTTTTAAAGATCGTTTATGAATAACTGATAGAAACGGAAGGTTGCAGGGAATCGAGAAGATTAATTCGACGTAAATTTGCTTCTAACAAGGACTATTAAACAGAGCTATTTCGAATTTTTATATAACACGCGAAGATCGTTCGTTTGAACGCTTGGGTGCTTTCGAATAATTGATGGAAGTTAATATGGTTGAAGACTTCCATTGTCCTCGAGCGTGAAACTTCGAAACCTCGTTCTTTTACCTCTGTTCAGCCCCGACAGTGGACGTCGTTTCTCCAACGAGCAACAAGGTAATTCACGTTATTACTACCATCGGACGAGACAGAAGGTGGGGAAGTTTATTAATTTTGTCAAACAATTTAATTAGGAGACGGAAGGTAGTATGAAAATATTCCCCGCGCTGTTTTAATTATACAGATGTTCTCTGCTTGACTCTTGCAAAAAGAAGACAAAAAAAAAAATAGCATGCTCTCGCTACATTTTCATTTTCACCTCGAACGAACTGGTCGTCCTTTGTCCAACGTTACCGTTGTTTAATAAAACGCACATACACGCACTCGGTATACGCACGCACGGCGGAGGGAAATATTCTAATTTATTTTTCCAACCGATTCTACTTGGTGATTTTCAAATTTTTCTATTTTTTTTTTTGCCAACGAAGGAAAATCGCCTGTTCTGCTGTTGGATCGTTGAGAATTTATGATCTCTCGGTTGTGTTTGAAGTAAGCCAGCGGTTAAGTCACGGTGATTAGTCACGCGAAAAGGGAGCAGTGGCGGTTTTATCCGCGAACAACTTCCTGATCCGGACAATGGATGGTCCGTGGAATATTAGGATTATGCTCGGTCGATCTTCGCCTTACTCCATGGAACACGCTTTTCGGTTTCGTTGCAGCCACGCTGACCCATTGTTGCATTAAATTCGAGACTAAAGTCCAAGGAAAGTAATTCCACCATAATTCTACTCTATCTGTTCCACTTTAATGCCGGATTCTTCCTTCTGTTTTGCCCGGAGTATCTTTATTGCATTTTTAGTATCTTCCGTTTTGCCCGTTTTCGTACGAATCTCTGCTTCATTTTTCGCGTCGCGTAGTTTCGTGTGTACATCGACCAGAATCTTTAACCGATTTACTTGCTTGCTGTAATTTTGCTGTAATTTTTAATGTTTCCGATATTCCCAGCTATGGCGACGCTATCTATGATTTTACCCAAATTTGATTTTTACCATAAATCTTATTTATTCTCAGTGAAAAACTAGATAGTTTTCGAGATATTTCAGTTAATAGTTCTCCAACCCCCGAAGACTGATCACACGAATATTAGCAGTTAAAAAAAAATACGTGGCTAATATTTTTGGATGCTCTGGCTGTCCGCAAAATTTCACATGTCCCTTGTTATACCGCTTTCATAATCACGAATAGATAGGCTAACTTTACTTAAGATTTCATGGATTCCCAGATTGTCAACATGGTTGTTTAGTACTATAAACAGGAAATAACAATAATTTTGCCGAACAAAGATCCCCGCCTAATCTCCACCATCCCCCATTTCCCTCGGAACGTTCGCTCCGCCATCCCCGATTCTCTCCCCCTCGGAACCACTTCCCTTCAATTCAAAATTCCTTGGAACAAGCAAAAGCAAGACCTACTACGTGCAATCAATTCCTCGAGATCCCCGCGAGGACTCGCGTCCGCTGAAAAACGACGGACAGACAATCCCAGCCGGAGAATAGACTGCACTCGCGTACGATCCTCCGGCGACAGCGTCGATTCGAACCAGGTCTCCCCTACTCATCTTCAATCAGCCAGCTTCCCTATCGATCACTCGCCTCCTTTCTTATCTCTGCTACCTGCACTCCAACCTTCCAAACAAGCACGCGTCTCCTAACGGAACCTTCTCATCCCGTCTCCATACCTCCACCTCCTGTCGCGTGCAATCAACGTTATAAACACGCCAGGCTCCCCCTCTCTCTCGCACTCTCTCGATGGAACACGAGGCGCGACCTCATTCAGGCCACACCGGGAATCATCCGACTCGAAAGGGTTGAAAAGCACCAACGAATATAAACGAACCGGTGTTTACACAAGCCGCACGATGACTCGGTGACGAAGAAACCATCTTCCTTTTTTCCGTCTTTACCGAGGGAAAAGATAAAGAAACTAGCGTAGAGGGAGAGAGAAAGGAAAGAAACTAGCGTAGGGAGAGACAAGTTGAAAAGGGAGAGATATGTGAAGGAGGGTTCCGTCGTAACAAGGCGCGAGGAAGCGGACTTCTTCACGGAGAAATTGAGAGCGAAATGGAAAGGAGAAAGGGGGAGAATGTAGAGAATCGAGATGAGAAATGCTCGCGAGCTAGATAAGACAGTGCGCCTCCTCCATTTTGCGCGACCGTGCACCGGAAGAACATCCTACGATCGCGAGCGCCAGTTCCTTAGCCTAGCCCGAGGGCTGACGCTTCTCGCGAGACCAGCCAGCAGGAGAACTGCTCTGGGTCCAGGAAACTCGTGTGTCGTTGGGACGTGCATATTCTTCGAGCACGGCCACCGAGACTCTACGTGTCTCGGGAGGAAATGTCTGTCTGGAGAACGTGCTGCGGTTGCCCGAGAGACACTTGCACGGCGCGGATTTTCCTCGCTTGGAAACGCGACAGACTCGAAGAGGGAAATCTCTGTCGATGAACGGTTTCAGTTGTCGTTCGAAGCTGCTGTTGCTTGATGTCTAAATTATCGGTTCCTACCGTTTCTCGCACGTGAACTGGTTGCCTCCCTCTTTTCCTGTGCTCGGTAATATGTACAGCCTTGGTAAAAGTGTTAGGCACTTGGTGAAATGTGTATTATTTATTATTTAGAAAATGATAGTATTTTTTGGGAGATTTTTTTGGGCTACCGTTTAATATAATGACTGACAATCACAGGAATTTCTTTCTGGCTTTTATCCTGGTTGAAAAGAAAGACAAACTTGCGTTGATTGCTTTGTACACTCCCTTTTGGAATATTTTAAGGAAAATTTTTGCGACAATAATTATTTTATGTTAATTTTGTTGGGCCACTCTTTGCTCTAATGGCTGACAATCGCAGCAATATTTTTCTGACTTGTACCCTGTTTAAAAAACAACTTGTGTTGATGTTTACTTTGTTCGCTCCTTTTTTGGCACGTTCCAAGGAAAATTTTCTGTCTTTCGAAATATTAGCAGACTGTCGGCTTCAGTGAATTCTTCACCCTTAAAAAGGACTTCTTAAAACCTTCTCTAGGCTAACATGCAAATTATCAACTCTCGTGAATTCTCCGCTTAAGTAAAATTCAGGCTGTATTCAAGGATACTTATAGCGACACTTGAGAGACCAATAAACCCGTAACGTTATCTCTATGAATTTCCAACTATTTCAACCGAAGACTCGAGAGGGAGAACCTCTTTTTCCACATCTTTTTCCTCCGACACTCGAAAACGTCCTCCCTCTCCTCCCACTGTTCTCATTCAGCCCCTTCAATTACCCCGTCGACTTATCAATCCTCTAGATCTCGCTGCACGTCCACCTAACCTCCCTTTCTCTCTCTTTCTTTCTCGAAACTTCACGGAAGCTCTTCTCGCCGTTGGTAATGGCTCATCAAGTATTCGCGGCAGATAAGAAGGCGAACGTATGTCCCGGTGTGGCTGTGCGTTTCAGGATTATCTGGAACTCTTGCTTTTCAACCGTGAGACCCGTCTCGCTCACAAAGACGCGCTGGTAATCTCGTTCCCCCTTGGCAGCCATCAAATTATAAACTGTATCGCGACCATGAAGCGAGAGAGAGAGAGACATGACCAGACGGAGAGAGACCCTCTTACCTCGCGCGATCAGCTGGTAACGATACCAAAAATGAAATTAACCGTTCCATGGAGAACGCGGAGAGAAGGTTGGAATCGAGGGGAGGGAGGAGTAGAGAAGATGGGCAAGATCGAAGCTAATCTCGTCTGGTATAGCTATCTCAATATCCTTGACGTAAATAGATTACCGTGGCGACGTTAGGTGACGTCTGCTTTAACTCGCGAGACAGAGAGGCGGCGGCTGTCTCTGCGATAGAGGGAAATCTATATGCAGGGTACGATCTTTCTTTTCAGGGAGGGGAGGGAAATGCAGAAAACGCGTGGAAAGACAGTGGATGGCTGCGTCTCGCGTCGTGGCAGACTTCGTAGACAGAGGATAAAAAGGTGGAGAACGAACGATGTATATATATATATAAAAAGGAAGAATGAGAGAGAGAGAGAGAGGGGGGGAAGGTTAGAGAGGATGTAGCAGGGGATAGAATTGTACGGGATACTGATAAGGGAACTCGGAAGGAACTGGCACGCTTTGACAGCCGGTAAATTAAAGTATATTTCCGCGACGCTAGAAGGCAGATGTGCTCTGTACGTGGTAATCCGACGGAGATTCCGAGTCGAGATGAAAGGTAGACTCGAAAGAGGGAATTTTTTATGAACGAGATCGGTATGCTGGACGAAGGAGGAAACAGAGCGTAGAATGGTCGGTGGAAGGAAGACGGGTGGAAAATGGTGTCCACCTGAGAGTGCAAGAGACATCGGGAGACAGGAACCAAGGGAGGGGTAAAAGAAGTTGTCAGAATCAGATGAGAAAGCCGGCAGACTGTACCAGGAGATCTCAGCTACCTGGCTTATCTGATCGGTACACCGCCACGAAACGAATCGATGAAACAGCCACTCACGGCCAACATGTGATCGTCCTAACTACTTGCAGGTGAAATTGTCGAAACGCTCGATCGCTACGGTCGATCGAACTGTCAGCGTGCTCGACACGTCGCAACAGTGTTTCAAAATGACCATCCGACCGAGAAAATTGTATTATTTTCGTCACTTTCTGGTACTCGATTCTTGGCTTCTTCGAGAATTTGATAAGATATTTCATTTTTGCCGAGGAAGAACTTAGGTAACAAGTGAATTTTCTATTTTTCAAATACATCGATCCACACATAGAATTCACCTCGGCAATCTTCGCTCATTTAGGCTAATCTTACTTTCCTCATTAGTAGCTGTGTTCACCAAAATAAATCTACCAACGTCAAATTTATATTTCTCCAAATATCTCGATCCATTAACCCAACTTCCGTATACCTGCGGAAGATCGCAAATAACCAAGGAAAGAAATATCACAATCCCATTAAAAAGACGGTAAACTACTCGCTGATCCAGCTAATAACAATAACTCACCCCCTCGAGAAACATTCCCTCTCATCAATCCACGTTCCTACCTCGGGCGAGGGGAAAGAAGAAGAAGAAGAAGAAGACGGAGAAGAGGAAGAAAGCACGCGATACAGGGAGTCCAAGTGAACGCGGCCCTTTTTTCTTATCCTTTTTGCAACGAAGGGGGGGAAGAAACGTAACGATCCGGACGCTCTCTCTCGCTGCTTGGGGATACATAACGTGAACGGTAAAGACGACAGAAAGGAATGCGACTATAAAAGAGTCGAGGAGTTGGGTAGTAGATGTGTAAGAAGAGGGGTTAGAAGGAGAAGAAGAAGGTAGAGGAGGATTCGTGCTGGAAGCGAGCAAAAAGAGGGAGGCTGAAAGGTTCGCTACTGATTTTACAAAGGGACGCAAACCGTCTCAGGGTCTCTGAGGAGGCCGATCAGTATTCAACTGCAGCTCTTGGCCAGGGTCATGTGACGAGCTGGACATACACAAGATTTGCCGGGGATTCTTCACGGTGTACAGGATATGCCTAGCCCGGTAAACTGACCCTACGTGCTCTGGCTCCTTTATACGTCATTCCCATTTCCGATCCGTTCGTCCATGGGAATTTCGATCGGCACGGGCCAATTTATTCCGTCGTCGCGACGTTCGTACAGAACACGTGAGCCACGACGTCTCGTTCGTACGTCCACGGAGAGATTTCTTTTTCATCCGGTGGAAAAGTTCGCCTTTGGTCATTACGAGCTGGCGAAACACCGCTTGCTGCGGTTCTCTTGATCAATCCTACGACGTTTCGGCGATTTTCACCTCGGCTACTGCTCGGAGACGTGATAGCAGTGTCGGAGAAAGATACAGAGCATGATTCGTTGTGGGTGTTTTAGGATTTCTTTCGGAGGAAACGAAGGTTGAGCGAGTTGGTGTGTGTTTGCACTTCGAACAGACATAATTCTATCGTACGACGGTTAAATTAGCTGAGAAATCTTGGAAGAAGACACAGAGGACAATTCATTAGGAGAAGTATTTTTCACTGAGTGTGCTTATTTCGGAAAAAATTAAAATTGAGACCTTCGATGCAAAAAGGGCACACGCGCTAAAAAAATCGATTTCAAAGTTTTCACCATCTTACTGCTTAATAAAAAGTAACACGTCCCTTACAAGCCTACGTACGCTTTTCCCATCAACGTCCTCAATTCTTCCAAGTTAATTTTTCCCCAAACTACAGCTCACAGAAAAAAAGTGTCTTCCCACAGTTTCAATTTAATTCTCCTCTCGAGCAATCACCCCGTAACGTTTCCCTAACTTCCACCAGAGAATAATGTATAATATAACGATTCCTGTAATAACTGGGTTGAGAGAAGAGTGGACTTACGAGGAAAGTTTGCGCGTTTCTCCCAAAGAACGCGTGACCCTGTGCCAGATAATTATTAGACAGCGTAAACTTGCAACTCGCTCGTAATACCGCTAAGCAGCTGCACAGGGACGACGTTGCTAAGCTGTTAAATCCTCGAATACTATTTTTCAACGCCCCAGTTCGCGCATGTTGGTTGCTTATTAACATCGGGTAATACTGAAGCCACCCAAGAAGCTGTTTACAAGCTGAGGAGTCGGGTAGGTGAGGGGGGCGCGGAGGAGAGTCACTCCACTATGGAGTGTTTCCAACGTGCATTCGCGGAGGGGCTTCTATACACACACCTCAGGAAAATGACGTTTACTCGCGAGAAACGTACACAGGAACAGCGGCGCGGGTTCTTGCTGCGCGGTGAGACAAGCGCGACCAGCGTCGCGACGCTGCTCAACCTTTCACGCTCGATGCGCTCCAAACAGATCAGGAAACAATTATTAAAAACTTTTCCGCTCTGTTTATCAAGTCGGGAAGATTCTGCGAGATCCGAAGCGAGGGAAAGTTATGTCTCCGAGAGATTGCGGTGGCGGAGGAAATTTTTGCGGGCTAGTAGAATAGGGACGAAGTCAATTTCACGATTTTTATGCAAATTCCTATTTTTCAGAATACGGTAAAGTGTCATTTGGAAATTTTGTGCATTTTTTGTGACGTGTGATTTCTGTGCAATTGAGACGAAGCGAGTGTCACGAGTCGACTGTGGATTTCTATGCAAATTCGTATTTTTGGGAATATAGTAAAGCATAATTTGGATATTTTGTATATTTTTTCGTATTACCTGCATTCGGTGCAATTTTACACCTTCAAATTTCCTACGAATGCGTAAAAATCCGCTGTCCAGTCGCGAGTAATATAATCTAATTTGTAGCGAGTGGAAAATTTTATGCAAATTCATATTTTTGAGAATATAGTAAAGTATAATTTGGATATTTTTTCGTATTACGCGCTTTCAAATGTCCTACGAATGCGTAAAAATCCGCGCTCCAGTCGTGAGTAATTTAACCTAATTTGCAGCGAGCCATTCAGAAATTAGAGTAAAAAAAAAAATTGAAAGTCACTGAAAACTTTCTTCTAACGGTACGAAAATTCATGACAAGCCTAAACGTCTATAGTGTCGAATGCTGCGAGCTACAGGCACTTCGCGTGTCAGATATCTCCCTACGCGCTTCGCCTGTCAAAAAGGCATCGACGAGTCGGATTAATTCGTGCCGGAAGAACAGTCTCATTGAACACCGCGTGGCTAGCTTCTTTCTCCTGGAAACTCCTCGTCATCGTGTCGCGGTATCTTTTCATTCCAGATCGACGCCGCGGCAGATAAGACTAACTGACTGACACGAACGGAGACAGCCCTTTTTTCTCTCTGTTCTCGGCCACTCGAGCTCCCCTCTCTTCCATTATTTCCACGCGTACACTTTTCCCCCTTCGAAGCGTACACCAAGAGGCGAGAGAGCGACAATTTGCCCGCCTGGTGCACCGTGTTTCGTCCTCTCCCTCCTCGCTGCAGCATCTCTGCCTCCTTTCACGTTGCTCGGATTCCTGGAAAGAGAGGGTGAGATCGACGAAACCGGGTAGGGAAAAGCAACGCGACACTTTGTGTTTCGTATATGCGAGTTCCTGGGTCCTTTTGGCATTAAGCACAGCCGGAAAATGAATGTCAGCCATGAGTGCCACACTCTTGGCCTTCGTCGGGAGATTCCATTCATTCATTTCCCTCTCTGCTTTCGTTTTTTCTCATCCTTTCCTTTTAGTCTTCTTCATACGGACGCTTCCTGATGCTTTTTTATTGCACGCTTCCGCGAATCGAAGCTCGGCTCGTCCATTGGGATCGGAGTCGATTGATAGAGGATGCTGGATTCTTGGTAATGGGTTAGGGAGATTCTTCCGGGGTATGACTTTTTTCAGAGGCTGTTGTATAAGTGGAGAGCTTTTTGGTTTGTTGGCTTGGAAATGTGTTTTTGCTTGTATGAAAAGGGGACTTTTGGATTGTGTCGGTAACGACACTCGAGTGTCTTCGGATTGAAGAGAGCGTCTAGCTTGGGAATTAATCAATGATTACGTGAATCGTGTGGTTCTTTTCATTATAACTCTGGTGAAACTCTGTCAATTCGATATTTAATAAGGTTGTAGAATTAAATGTTATTCTAACAGTCACGCGTGTCATACAAGGCAAATTTTATTCGTAACATTAATGTTTATTAAAAAAATGAACGGAATATTACAAAAAAATCAATTTGATAATATGTAATAAGTGTACGAGCAGTGATAACACGTTTGAAAATTAATCAATGATTACTTGGACCAAGTGTTTCTTTTCATTCCGACTCTTGTGTAAGTCTTAACATTACCTCTAATGTTCATTGAAAAAATGAACGAAATATTACAAAACAGTCAATTCAATAATAATAAGTGTACGAGCATAACACATGAAAACGCCGCTCACATCAAACCTCGAACCTAAAAAAGCGCCTCCCTCACTCAAGAACAAGCTTTCCCTCTGAGAATCAATTTAATAAATAATAAAATCAATTTACAGCAACCTCTATCCACCCTCCTCGCTAAAGAAAAAAAAGCAAAGTACCCCACGCTCCAATCGAAGCTCGCAATTTCCCCTACGACAGCTTGCAAAGTTAGAACCCCAGTTTACGACGAAGGAATTCACGGTGGCAGAAAAAAAAAATCGCCCAGATATTTACATATCCGCGTTTCTCGCGCCTCCATTGAGCCTCAGGCTTGACCGTGTAGAAACGTCCGAGCTTGCTCTAACTTCTAGAGGACACCTTCCTTCCGAAGCTGGAAGTTTCGCGAAGCAGCTCGGTAAGCAGCTTAAACGGGTCCTTTAAGCGGCTTCGCGAGGTTCCTCCGGGATTCCCCCGCCGGGTCAACGAGCACACCTGACGCGGGCAGGTGAAAATATCCGCTGTCGATTCCCTCGCGGCTTTCCATATCTCGAGATCCACACGGTTCGACGGCGAGTCTTTGGTTCACCGTGGATCTCGATCTGGTTCCCAATGAAATAAAGCTACATTCCTCCGGCGAACGGGTACGTTTCTCTCCTTCCAACGGAGCTCCTCTTTTGTCAGGACGCTAATCGGCGAAGCTGATCTGGACACCACGATTCGAGCACCCCGTCGAGTTGGTTCGTAGGTTGCGGCGTTGGGTTATGAGAGTTCAGATGGGTATCTTTCGAGCTACCATTTTGGGCAGAGAGGTTTCGCAGCTGGAATGCTCCGGGAGATCTTCGGGAGAGTCTTTTTTCAGGGAAATTGGTGGGTGGTTGAGAGGAGCGCGAGGGGAGATATGTTTCTACGAGGCGAGAATAGGGTGGGAAGAGTATTTTCGAGAGGTGTGAATTGTTCTGCTGGTGGAGAATGTAGAAAGTGAAAGAGTGCAATGTTGTTTGGACAATCTTTCATATTTCAGAATTTTTTAGCATTTTTTTTATAACTGTTTGGCTTTAATTAAAGATTTATTTCTATTTGCTGTTATTTTAAGATTATTTTAGCAGTCAGAATTTTACAACTCTCATTGTTTGGCTCGTTATTTATACATGTACTTTTACCTTTTGTTATTTTGTTTGACGCTCCGAATTGTGGATCTCGCGCTAACTATCGGATATTGTTTTATCATGCGTTGTATTAGTATTTCAAGAAAGGATAAAAGCAGGAAGAATGAAGAAAGGCGAAAAAATTATTAGCTAAACATAATTTTTGCAAATCAATTCGTTAGTCTCCCATTGTATCGTTAAATAATGCTATATTTTCGCCGGATAAAAACGAATCCGTTTTCACGCTGCAGAAAAAAAAAAAAGGAAAACAGAATATTTCATACGTAAGTCAATTTCAATATTTCATTGTTTGATTTTCGCATTTCCACGAATTTCTGGGTGTTCCAGATATAAAAATCTGACCGATCGATGAACGCGCGTCACACACGGCTCGAATTCGAAGCCCGGGATGAATCACACTCCCGAAAATACCTTGGTCGGATAAGAAATCTAGCCGGGTCCAATCACCGGAACCGACTCCGCCGCAACGGCCAGAAAGTGCAATATAAAATCCATTTTTCTGTCCAGTCTGGCCCTCTAAACAGCGAGGGTGGCTCAATCGGGCATCCGGATCGTGTAGTCGCCATTTTACGAGTGTCTGTCTCGGACACACCGGGCTTTTATAGGCGCGATGGGCCGCGGTTGTAAATGATAAGGCCTCGGTGGAAAAATTTACGGTATGACGAGCCTGCCGGATCGTTAAAGGCAAACGTTAGGAAAGAACGCTCGCTTCGACGGGGGAAAAAATACCGGTGGCAGACTTATGAAAATTGCGTTCGTTAGATTCTGGGAAAATGAGTTTTCTTTAATTGTAGGCGTGCTTTGGACGCAGAGTTGTTTGGTATCGCTGATTTTCGTCGATCGATGATAAGGCTCGGGATGAGGTTTATCGTTGGAATTAGGTATGCGTGTACGTTTTATGCGTGAAACGTGCTTACTTGCGATGATGGAGATAATTCGGGATGTGTAGTTTGTTTTAGTATTACAGCTGGGGAAGGTAGCAATGTGTCTGATAGTATGTTGTGTTAGTGGAATAGTAAATGTATTACAGTGATTGCGAGGGGAAATTGCTCGGTGTGTGTATAAAGAGGGCTAATAAAAATGATTATTTTAAGGATTTGTGAAATTTTGGAAGTAGGAGGAGAATTTTCATTTTTTCATTTTTTCTGTCTTCTATTTTACCTTTCTGTGTTTCTTTAATTTTCTCATCTTCTCTCCCTTTCATTTTCCCATCTTCTCTCATTTTGTCTTTCTCTCCCTTTCTTTCATTTTTCCCGTCTCCCTTTCTCCTTTTCTTTCATTTTCTCATTCTCCCCCTCTTTCTTTGACTTCTCATTCTCCCTTTCTCTCCTCCTTCGATTTTTAACCCTCTCCCATTCTCTCTTTCTCTCCCTCCCAGGTTCTCCAGCAGAAGTTGCTCGAACTAAGCGGCCACGGAAAATGACGAAACCTCGCGACGTTACGAAAGTTGCACACAAAACGCATTATACGCGACGTGCTCCGCCGAACTTTGCAAATACGCCGTAACAAATACGCGCGGAGAACGTGCCCCGCGAACCCGTCTCTCCGCGTGAAACTGGGTGAAATTGTTTCTGCGAGACGGAGGGGTAACCAGCGTAGGCTTCAGTCGCGGGGGTATAATCCCGACGCGGTGTTTAATTACAAATTTTAATAACCGTATTGTGGACGGCAACTGCCAGGGTTCTTTAACGAACGATGGCTTCGCGCCTCCTTCTGGTCTCCATTTTCCTGCTGCTTGTTGCCGTTTTAATTTCCCCTAGAACTCACTCGATGCCTCCTGTTTCACGGAAAAGTATCTCAACTGTGTTTACTACGGTATTTAACAAAGTACCAAAAGAGAAGTTAATGTGTTCACCACTTACTTAACCTTGTTACATCTCACAATTCTCTCGACAAAAAATGATTTCTACAACTCCCTCAAACACACGTCGTCTAATTCTCCTCTCGTACTTCGCACAATCCTTCAACTTACACTAAAAAAAAAAAAAAAATTAGCATCCTTTCATATTTCGATAGACGAAGGAAAATAAAGAAATTGAAAAATGCTACTCGATCTTTCACAAATACATTTTACACCAGTTTTACGAGTTACCAAGTTTATTTTAACGTCTTTGTTCGAATTCTAAACGAGGCTCGGGAGGAGTGGCTCGCGCGAAACAGCTGCTGGACCAAAGTTGTCCGTGATTCATGGGGAGACGAAGGAAAAGCAGGAGTTTCCATCG
>NW_017100145.1:16069-22898 GCF_001263275.1 Habropoda laboriosa
ACACGTTAAATAGCACGGTGCCTTTTGTCCGCGATCACTGCCCGTGACTCAGGGGTTTCGTTTCATCCTTCACCATTAACATTTGTACAACATTATAACCGTATTACATCTACCACGACGAGAGAGACAGTGAGAGCTGGCTTTCTTGTGCTAGCCAGCGACAGATTTTCGGGAGTCGCACAGTGCTTCCACATCTCGAACATGTATCAGTGCTTTTGATGGCGTCCATTATTCTGCGAGCTACATGAAATACAGGGTGAGTCTGGTAACTCGGCTGGACTGTAGCTCTGTTTCTATTGAAGACGGGGAAAAAATTGCAGAGGATCATTTTTGCATTGTTTAACAAGCTCTATCGTCGTGTACCGCGATTCCTTTTTTTACAGCGGTGCATCGGTGCGAACTGCAATTGCGCTTGTTTTTTAAACAGAACACTATGATTTTTTTACGTGGATTGATTCCTCGTGCTGCGCTGAATGAAAAAGTTTTAAGGTGGAATATTGAAAAACTGAATATTTTTCGAGGTATTTTACTTTTTTACGTTTGCTACATTCTAAACATTTGCTCACGCGTTTTTTACATTTTTGATAATATTCTTCACTCGTTCAGCATTCAATGTTCTTCAATTACATTCTCGTTAAAATGGAAGAATTTTCAAGCGCAAAAATTCCCATTACGCTAATTATCCACGAAATTCGAAAAACTCTCCCAAGTATCGCAAAAGGAACCTAACCTTTCTCTAATTCCCCCTTTTCCCAGCTACACACTCGAGTTCATTTTCAAACATCAAGTCTCTCCACCTTTGCACCCTTTATATCAACGGAGATTAAAATTTCACCTACTTTCCACTTAATCCTACCGTTAACCCCGTGACATTAACACCTCGAGCGAGGAATATTCACATGGTCCGAAATCCCAGACGTTTCATAGAACGTTCACACCCTTCGATTTCCCCCTTCTAACCGCACAGCTCGATGAAAAATGTCACGGGTGTACCGTGAGCGCCGATAACTTATGGGCTACGGACCGTCCCTTGGCAGTTATGGGCCGCGAACGAGCTCGGTTATGCTATTGGAAGCCCGGAAGTGGTCGCTACGTTTTCATCGTGACGAGCCAGGACGTCCGCGAGAGTTTTATCGAGTAACTTCCATTCACCGCAATTCCTCCGGTGCGCGTTCTGTTCCTCGAAGAGTCCACCGGGAGGGAAAAAGCGTTTTCATCCCCCTGCCACGGTGTACACACAATGGCGACGAGGATCTGTGAATGGTCGAGGGGTCAGTGAACGCGAGACGAGACGTTCTTTGTTCAGCTCGAACGAGGTTTTGATGATGGTCCAATTTCGTGTCTTTCTACCGTGGAACGAGGAAAGTGTGACGCGACTGAATGGGGGTGCAAGGGGATTGCTACTCTCCGAGGGTAATCTGCGGTGTTTCTGTTACATCTTTCTGCGGTATCTCGGCTGTTATCGGAATGAACGGTAGGGGAGGGTGGGAAAGGGGTGACTGTTTGTCAGATTTCTGTGGAATGTAGAAAGTTGATCTATGGTATTGTTGGAATTAACGGGGTTAGAGGGTGGAAAAGGGTTGACTGTTTTAGAGATTGATTTGGAATAGAGGAAATTAAGATTTAGTGTTTTTGGAAATTTTTAGATGTTATTTGGACATGTGGTGCTTTTGTCCAAATATATTTTTTGGAATTTGGGGTTTTTCTGAGATTTTTCCATGGTGTCTAAGAGAATGGAAAGAATTGACTGTTTAAAAGATTGATCTGGAACACAGAAGATTAAAATTTAGTGTTTTTGGAAATTTTTAGGTATTATTTGGACAGATGGTGTTTTTGACTGAATATTTTTTTTTGAATTTGGTGTTTTTTGAGATTTTTCCATGGTGTCTGAGAGAATGGGAAGGGTTCACTGTTTAAAAGATTTAGTGTTTTTTGGAAATTGTTAAATGTTATTTAGACAAATAACATAAAAATGTGGAAAGGTTAATTTGTAGCGCGTTTTCCGAGTTTTTTCCACAGTGTCTAAGTTGATAAAAAAAGTTTGACTGTTTAAAAGATCAATTTGCAACACAGAAAGTTGAGATTTATCGTTTTCAGTAAATTCTTAGATGCATCTGACGTAGTATCATTCAGAAAAAATATTGCAAATGGACGCAAGGGTTAATTTGAACAGCTTTTGTCGTTTTCTCGGATCGGAAGGATGTAAGTAACAGAAGGGTTGATATCTTCTTCAGCTAGAGATTAAAGACCCTGTTCTTCTTGTTTTGCTTTTAGACCTATCTCCTGAAATATTGGCACGCGATTAAAAGTTATCTTGCGTTCCTTCTGCTGGCGGAGATAAAACGAACCGATAGGAAAGTAACTTCAATATATCAATTCTCTCTCGCTAGGGGGGAGCGTATCTTAGCTCTGCTCGGACAAACTTTTGATTGTATTCCAATTCTTCTTCGAGATACTCTTTTTCCAGAATATATTGCACGAATCGGACAAATAGGACGATCCCTATCTCTGTTACACATGTAAAAGAATTCTCTTCTTATCGAGAAAAATATATCTACCTTTCAATGGCGAGGTAACCTCGCCGTACCCAAACACTTTATAATAATTTCGAGGAAGCTTCTTCGTTCTATCGTGTATTCTGAATATTCAACAAAAACATACTATCTGCATTGGTAATCGTTTTCTAATTTCATTCAGAAACGCACAACTACCTCGATTTTTCTTTAAATTCGCTTTCTGAACGTCTGCACAGAGATGCAGACTTAAATATTACTTGTACAATATTAAATAATAAGTATTAGCGATTCCCAATTTATGTCCCTTTATTTCCTTATTTCTAATTTCATCGATATTTTGTCTGCTCTCTGTCCAAACAGGTGTAAATAAATAAATAAACAACGTATCTGAAAATTGTCACTTTTCTAAATCACAGATTCTTATATCTCAGTTTTTTAATTCCAAACGGAAATATTCCACACAGACTCGAAGAAAGCAGCAAATCTCTAATCTCACCCAAAAATACCACACCTCGAATCTCTCGTTTCAATCGATACCACCTCCAGCCCCGTCAAAAATTACAGAAAACATTCTATCGATTCCCCCAGCTACAGCACGAGCAGGTTCCAGATTCCTAGCCACGAAAAACTGTTTGAAAAGTCGCTGAGTCAAGCGTTGGACCATTTCTACTACCTCACCCCTATCTTCCATATACCGTAAGAAGTACGCAGGGCTGAAAATCGTCTTACTTTTGACATTGAAAAATATACTAGCTGGATATACGTGTGTCGTTTTGGACAGTGTTGGGGAGATCCACTTATCATACGTGAGGGAGGGAGATACCGTGTAGGAGAATGTCGGCGTGTTCGTGTTCACGGTATCCGTGACCGACATTTGCAAGGCGATTAAGGGAAGCGACACGATATACAGTCGACGATGACAGGGGTTCCGGGCTGACAATCGTCGTTAGACGAAGAAGCCCTAGACGAGAGGAACGGGGGAGAGATTACCGTCGAACTGGCGGAAATGGCGCTGATGGAGGGACTTGACTTTGTCAACTGAAGCGCGAGGAGAGCTTCCTCCTGTTGCTGTCGCCATTGTTACGTAAATACGTAATACAACGAGGGTGGGGTTGAATTGCTTGCTTTATTAAAGTTCGGCCGCCAGGCTTAATCGGCGAGTCCCGTTTGCGGTGTCGTAGTAGCGACAGGGGTAATTCATGGAAAATTCATTTCTACGGTTGTCCTTCTTTCCTTCTCTTCTCGCGGGAGTTTGAAGCTGGGATATTTGCAGCGTCGAGGAGGAGAAGGAATTTTTTGGGAAACGTTTAGTGGAGGAATTTTTGGGAATTGACACTTTAAGCTGGGATTTTTTTAAGGTCTGCCTCTTGCAGAGCTAGGAACGATGTCGGTTTGATAAGGAGTTAAATGAAAATTATTATTATACCTACTAATTTTGAAATTTTTAAGTTAAAATTAAAGTTAGATTGAAAATTGAAGAAAGAAATGAATTTTTTGAAACGTTTTCAGAGAAACTTCTGGGGAATTAATCCTTTACCTCGAGATTTTTTAAGGTCCATCCCTTCCAATGCTAGGTACTCCAAATAATTATTACGTATACTAATCTTCAAATGTGTAAATTGAAATTAAGGAAGTGAATAAATTTTTGGAAACCTTGGTAGAGAAATTTCTCAGAAATTAACCCTTTACTTTCCAATTTTTTAACGTGTCTCTCCCAACACTGGAAGAGGCAAATTTGTCAATTCAAAATAAAGTTACAGGTAGGATCGAAGTTATCGAGGATCTTTAATTTGCGAATAAAGATTGACTCAATCGACTGCAGAGAAAAAAAACGTTTATTGATATAAATGTAATACAAAACAACGGAGGCGAAAACCCGAGTGAAAAACAGGTACTCAGTTCGGGGTTGTCGCACGACTACTTAAAATGCGAAGAAACATTTGTTATATACTTGGATCGGAACCACGGTCAGCGGACCCATGGCTTTTATGGCCCGGCCTGGGGCTAACGAGAGAAAAATTCAAAATATAATCTATTCTCAATAGAAGTATAATTATATCTCAACCATAATTTGTAACCACGAGCCTGACTCGTCGCTAAGATTCAAGAGTCCCGAACACCCAAAAATGATTTCACCCTGACAATCTTCTGCAGCAGGATTTCGTTACGTTTCCAACAAGAAGAATCTCCCGAAACCTTCAAAAAGGTCGAAAAGAAGCTCCACCAATCCCATAAATCCAGCTAATCCGAATCCACGGAAATACTTGAAGAAAGGAATTGCACGTATCGCGTGCCCGCGATTAAAGAGCAATAGCGGCGGATGCGGGCGACATTCGCGAGACAGATTCATTTTCGTCGAGCTTAGATAACAATAAATACCCGTTTCCTCGTTCCTGCTTTTCGCCCATCTTCGCGGTATCTTTAATCAGATTTAGGGGAGCTGGGCCAGAAAACCGCTTCTCTACCCGTGCTTTTGTTTAATAGCCAACCACCTCCGTCTCTCTCTTGTAATACGCGCAATTACGATTGTTCGAGTTACCCGAGCTATCCAGCCCGATATTTATCTCGGTTGTCGTCTCGTGACGCTTTATATCCACGCGGCGACCCCGCAAATTACTACGTGCCTGGCTGACAAAAGAACGCAGGACGTGCAACGGGCAATACCGGCCGCGTCGGCAATTAACCCGTTGTTAATTAAATTAACGAAATTACAACCGCGCCCTGGGCTCACGAGGAGGGATTCTTTTCCAAGGAGGGTCGAATTAAGCGACTCGAAGCCGCAATTCCTTGCACACTCGCGTCCTACCATTTCCCTCGCTCCTCTCCTCGCCAAAGAGCAAACTATTTACCTCTTACTTCTTCGTTCTGGACTTTTCTTCCTCTTTTTACCTGTCGCGAGATTCCTGGATGCCTTGAACTTTCTGCTCGAGTTTTACGCGATCTTGTAACTTTCCACTGGAATTTTACTCGAGCGAGTCTCCGATAGGAAATCGTCGTTTTGTGGTGCAACGTTGTTGGTTCTATTGTTAACACGATGCTTTATGGTTTGTCATGAATTTCTATGTATCTGAGGTCTTTCATAGTTTCGTCGAGGCAGTATCTGGCAGGTTTCGTACTGTTTTTAATTAAATTCTCGATATATACTTGATGAAACATGTGTCGAGCACTTGTGCACTCATGTTCCGTGCTAAATACGCAAACTATGCACCGAAAAATGTGCACATCTACTGTACGGAGGTATAAACGATCTTCTAGAGAGAAAGGGAGAGAGAGAATTGTGTACATGATAGGAAGGCTGGTTAACGCGACGAATTCCGATTCAGCTCAGTTGGAGCCAATTACACCGAAAACAGTTGGAGCGGGAGCGCAATTCCTCAGGCATGATATCGTCCACTCGATCTCCCGAAGAAGTCTCCGCGCCACGATTTCCAAGCGCGTATCGCGCGAACCAATCGACCGGGGTATTTTCGTCAGGGGCAACCGTGGAACGATCAAGTAAGAGAGGAAGGGCAACGAGAAAGAGAATGTGTGTATGGAGAGAGGAAGAGAGGGCTACCGTCGACAGGACAACATGCAACGAATTCCTCGTTAATTGAGATGCCATGGAGGACTCACCCTTTAACCGGGTACCGGGACCAACAATAAATACTCGTTCCATGGCCAGGTTATCTCGCGTGGACGTATCTTCATCCAGATTCAGGGCAAATGCCGGCGGTTTTGGGAACGACTCTTCCACGTGTACAGCCATCGTCCCTCATTCTTTTCGGTAGTAATATCACTGTATAATTACAACTTCTGCGGTTACGAGGGCCTGGGCATTTTTCTTATCTCCTGCTCGCCGCAGGACGAGCAGAAGCTCTGCCTTCCCCTGCTTATCTTCCTCAACTTTTGTCCTCTTCTCTTGCTGTCTTTCTCTCTTTCTTTCCTCTGCTCCTTCTCCGTTTTTGTCATCCTCTCTTACTCTCTTCCTTTCTCTGTTTTTGTCCTCTCCTTCTCCCTTTCTCTATTTTGGTCTTCCTCTTTACTTTCTCGCTGTCCTTCCCTCTTTTTCTGTTTTTGTCCTCCTCTCTTTCTTCCATTCTCCATTTTTCTGCTCTCCTCTCTTTCCGCCCTTCTCCCTTTCTTCCCCCCTGTCTCCCTCTGTCTGCCTGTCACCCTTTGCCTGGCCACGGCCACTTATAGCGAACATAATAGGGTTCTATTCCGGACCGGGTTTTCTTATCTGATGTACCCGCGACCGGCTTCCCCTGGGACCAACGCTTATATGGAGCATGCAGCGGCACGATACACATCGGCATTTTCCTTATTGGCTC
>NW_017100145.1:22911-47911 GCF_001263275.1 Habropoda laboriosa
GCCTCCTGCAGCCACTCCTTCCGTGCAACTCCCGAAACCGACTAGATGCAATCGTTCCTTTGCTTTCCTGGCTACCGGTGAAATTTCGTTTGTTTTTCGAACGCGTATGGTGGCCTGTGTGCCCTTTCTCTTGGAATAGTGACCTGGTTCAAGCAGATCTTGGAACAACTTAGATTCCTTCCATTTTCGAATTATCTTTTTACTTTTTCTTAGAGAGATGTGGTCCAAGATTGATAACAACTTTCAGTAGCTACTCTGTGATAAGATACACTGTACATAATGGTGTAGTTAAATTTGTAGAATTTATTATCGAGTTAAATTCTGTTGTGCAAAGTTTCCTTTCTAACTAAACCTTGCAGAGAATTCCATCGACTCGTGACCTTTTTATTTCTACGATTCAGTCCTCGATGAAAGAACAAGAAACCAACGGTACGACTGGTTACGAGTTAAGATTTATACGATTCTTTCTGCAATAATGACACCGGTTTGCTGTTTATAAATTCATGCGTTCGCGCCGCGGGAAACGGACAATTTATGTGTCTCCAGTGTGCTACTGTCGAACATTTTCCCACGGTGAATGTAACGCTCCCGTACGGTCACCTGTACACATGCATATACGTGCACCTTTCCTCTATTTTTCTCTTTTTTCGTATCCTTTTTCCTTTCTTTAATTGCACTTCGCGCTGGAGTGCGAAATTCGCTGAAATAATAGCGAACGAAAAGTGGTAGGATAAAGAATTATCCTAAGTTTACGAGGATGACACGTTTGCCATTTTTGGGGACTCGAGAGTTTCAGATTTTCGCTATTTTTGAGATCTCGAAAATTTCAGATTTTCGCTATTTTTGAGGACGCGAATATTTCAGTCCTTTGCAATTTTTAAAATCTCGAAAATTTCAGATTTTTGCTATTTTTAAGATCTCGAAAATTTCAGATTTTCGCTATTTTCGTGGACGTGAAAATTTCAGATTTTCGCTATTTTCGTGGACGTGAAAATTTCAGATTTTCGCTATTCCTGAGGACTCCAAAATTTCAGTCTTTCAGCAGCCATCAAAAAGCTAAAAAGAGGGTTTACATATGACACTTTAAAAACTGTCACACTGAACTAATGCCCGATTCATTCTCCCCTATTCAACAAATTAGTTTCAACACATTTGCAATTTCCAAGCACTCGAACATTCCAAGTTTTTCAGCAGCCAACAAAATGCTAAAAAGAGGGTTTGCGTAGTTTACAAAGTGTCACATCGAGTTAAAACACGATTCGTTCTTTCGCTATTCAGGAAATTTCAATTTGATGAAACGGCGTAGGGTAAGCGCGGCATGACCTAAATCATCGTGTCAAAGATGATGGTATGAGCCGGATTATACCAACCGGGGATAGCGTGCAAACGATCGTAGCACTGGTATCGATACCGTGTCCTCAAATCCTGATGAAGCTGCCCCTAATGCTGACGGAACGCTGAGATGATTTCCGAGAATGGTGACGTGGTTCACGGTTCTAAGTTCCCCCGACTCGAATTTAACTGATTGCGCTTTGTGTTCACTGTGATTGCACCAGAGGATCCACGACAGATTCTGTATCCGTAAATTATCATTTGTTTGTCGATTCTTGTTACGGATTGTTTGCGAACAATTTGCAACGGTAATACTCTAATCTAATTTATAGGAATTCTGTGACTAATTAAAATCGGTATGTATGTTCTATGATTAACAGAAAAGTAAGCACTGTGACGAAAAATTTTCTCGGAAATACTTCGTTAAAAAAGAATCGTATTTCTCAGTCTTCGATTTAAAAATTTTTTAATAATTCAATGAAAATTATCGAAGCGATTCTTTGCTCTAGAAAATTACTGTCACGTTCTGTGATTAATAGGAAAACGAGCTCGGTGACAAAAATTGCCTTCGAAGTATTTAATGAAAAAAGGAAGTCACAACTCTGTCCTAGCTTTCCATTGTCACGTTTAGAGGAAGTGTGTCTCGTGACAAATAAAAACGACTGCCATAGAAACATTTAAATAAAAATAAAACTAGTCGTTCTCCGATTTAAAAAAATGTTATTACGAACATTCGCCGAAGAAAAATTCTCCTCTCCACTGTCACAAACCGTCAACAACTCCCCAAAACACCAGCCACCCCAATCCCAGTCCAAACACGAGCAAAAAATCGTAAACATGGAATCTAAAAGCAAAGCAGCTAAAAAGACGCAGTAAAAAAAAAGCAACAACACAAAAACAAGCTCGAGGAATTCACACTCGACCGTAAAGTAACCGAAACACGGAGCAAAACGAGCACGAATCTTGAAATATGCGCTGCAGAGTTCCAGCTTCCGGTTGCCGTGCGGCAATTAGGCGGTATTATTAAAAAGAAAAATTTATCTGCCGGGTCGCGCGCGGACGTCTGGCGAGCGTCGCTAAATTGTTTCGCATTCTTGGCCGCCGTTAATCGAATTACTTTCGACGCGAAATTCTGCAGACGGCGAATGAATTAAGGCTGGGAAGACAGAGAGAGAGAAGGAACGGTCGGTACGTTTTCACCCACGGGGACCTTCCGACGATTCCACGTTTCCGGATCAATCGAGTTACAACGGTTGAATGAGGAAAATGCGCGGGTAATTACGAACGCCAGCGTAAATTTGCCAAAAATCGCCAGCCGGTTAATTAAACCCGCGAAGATAGCCAAGCGCGATTTCAACGGGTTTAATTAACCTGATCATTGGTCTGAACGAGGTCAATGACCTATGATATCATCCCTTCAACGTAATGTATTAGAAATATTTATTCTTCGCCACTTACAACGAATTTCCAAATTATTTCAAGGCTACCGACATTTTTCTGAATATTAAAAATATGTGACGTCATAGCTTCAATCTGAACGAGGTCAATGACCTATGATATCATCCCTTCAACGTAATGTATTAGAAATATTTATTCTTCGCCACTTACAACGAATTTCCAGTTTTATAATGTGGTTGGCGTATATTGAATTTTTATTCCAGTTTTAACAGTAGCTTATTATCACCCCTCTGAGATTACTGGTTTAATCTGAAGAATTATTATTCTTCTAGTGTTTGGGTATTCTTTGTTAACGGTTATTCTTTGTCACTTATAACGAATTTCCAAATTATTTCAAGGCTACCGACATTTTTCTGAATATTAAAAATATGTGACGTCATAACTTCAGTCTGGACGAGGTCAATGACCTATGATATCATCCCTTCAACGTAGTGTATTAGAAATATTTATTCTTCGCCACTTACAACGAATTTCCAAATTATTTCAAGGCTACCGACATTTTTCTGAATATTAAAAATATGTGACGTCATAACTTCAGTCTGGACGAGGTCAATGACCTATGATATCATCCCTTCAACGTAGTGTATTAGAAATATTTATTCTTCGCCACTTACAACGAATTTCCAAATTATTTCAAGGCTACCGAGATTTTTCTGAATATTAAAAAAAAATGTGACGTCACAGCTGAGTTAAAGACGAGTTCAACGACCTGTGACATCATCGCCCTGAAGTGATTTAGAACGAACCTAAAAATGCTTGGAGCGCAAAGGGTTAAGAACAGCGGAAAGATGGAATATTTCACGTTGAAGGAGAATCGAAAGGGGAGAAATCGAAGCAATTGAACGTGACATGGATCGAGGCTTTCTCCGCGGCCATTAACACGCGTCGTTGTCGTTGATTATAGCGCCTAGGGGAAAATCGGTGGCGGAGAATTTTTATTCGACAATTGTAACCCAGCTCCCGGGCCGTGATATATCGCGAAGAAATTATTGCAAATATGCGGCGCATTGCGGCTTCCAGCGTCCTTGATAACGAACAACCATTATCGCGCACAATAACCGCGATAAACGGAAAATGAGGATTTACGGTGACGGTAATTCAACCACAGAAACGGTTGCGGTCAATTTAGCTGCTCGTAAAGGGACGCGTCTTCGATGCGCTCCCGCAATTTGACGGCGGCAAAATCCTCGACTCTTTGCAATTTTTATCGCGAAACGGGATTTTCGGGTTGTGCAACGTTAATCTGTGCTTTGACCATTTGCCAATCGCAAAACTTCCAAAATTTGGTGTCAGAAATATGATTTTTTTGAATTGCTGTGGAATTACTCGAATGAAAGAAACGTTGCATAAATTTTGAGAAATTCTTGGAAGTTAATTGGAAGAATTTGTAGAATATGTGAAAAAGTCATTTTTTAACACAGTCATGTAATGTCTCTTTGTATCGAATTGTACAGGGTGGTCGATGAATTTCTTTACCACTCAAAAATCGAACGATCCTCATTGGAAAATCTCATTGAATTTTTAAACGGTAAAGCAACTCATGGCTCACCCTGCATTACGTTGATACCAAAGAGTTACATTTCCACAAAAATTCCACAAATTGTTCACACAATTTCCATTAATCCACAGACCAGCAATAAGTTACTAAAAACTTCCCAATTAGCCCTGCATCTGAAAATCGAACTAAAAAATATTTCGCTAAACAATTTCACGAAAATTGCAACGCACTAAAACCACACAAAAAATCTTCAGATTCCCCGGTTCTCGCAAAAACACCAATCTTCAAACAATTTCAATCACAGCAGTCTGGACAGAGGAAAATTCGCGACAGTTCTTGCCTCAATCTCGCGCAGCGAAATTAAACAGCATCGCGATGCTGAAAAACACTGTACGTACACACGTGTGGCACAGAGCAGACAACAGGCAGAAAGTTGGCAGGCTGTTGGTAGCGGAGCGTAACGCAGTCCTAGGAGGAGTTTCCTCGTCAAAAACAACCGGCCATCTCATCGCTATCGGCGTCCTTAATGCCGAAACTTTCACGCTGGCCCGCGCTATCTGCGCCAAATGAACGAATTCGCCCTGGAGTTAGCCGTGATAATAAAGTTTCTTCCTTTCCTCCTATTTTTCTTTTTTTTTTCTCTCCTTTTTCTGCCCATCCCTGGTCTCCTGTGCTTTTTACCCAGGTCTTCTCTCTCTCCATACACGCGCACACACAACGTGTGCGCCTCGTGGGATGAGACGCACAGGACAAACAACAGAGGCGCGCGTGGAAGAAGTTGAGGACAGTGCGGGCGAACTCGCGCGGCTGATAACGATTCCTCGGTGAAAATAAAGGGACCAGGGAAGAATAATGGTCCCCACAGTTGTAAACTTTCGACCGAATAAACGTGTCCGACGATATTCAAGAGTTACGACCGTCTAATCTGTCGATGGGAACGACCTGGCCGCGCTGCGTTAGGAGAAACCCCGATAAACGCGATCGCTTGGGTGAAATCACGTTTAAATGTAGACTATTCTTTGGAATTCTTTGTTTCTGGGAATTATACCGTGGTAACAGCGGTGCGGAAATCGAAGATCGCGGATAAAAGTTTTGAGGATTCGATGGTCTTTTTGGAATCTGTTAGAGAGATGGTGAAAAGAGAGGAACTTTTGTGACAAAGTTGATTTATACTGTCGTTTCGAGGATTTTGATACTTGGGTTGTTTTTATAGATTTTTACATTTTTATACACTTTTATCATTTTAAAAAAGTATTTGGAATAAAACATAGGAAACACATTTTATATTCTTTTAATATTCTGATTTTCTAACTTTTGAACCACTGTGCGTTTGCAGAAAATTTTAGACCACTGTGCACAGCAAGGTTTGCAAGAATCTAGAAAAAACGTTTCACTTTTATCACTTTCTTCAAAAAATATTCAGAAGAAAATGTATGAAACACATTTTACATTTATTCAATATTCTAAATTTTTTAATTCTGAACCACTGCCTGTCTGCAGAAAATTTGATACCACTGTGCACAGCAAGGTTTGCAAGAATCCACAAAAGAGACCCTCGAAAGGGCTCAGAAATAATAGAGAGGGTTAGAAATCAAACCGCAACGAGTTCGCAGAATAACAATTCCACAAACCACCCTCAGATATATTTCCTCTCAATTACAACTATCAACTTCGAAGTACCCCTTCACGAATCCCCGGTTCTTTTTATCCAAGCACTAAAACTACATTAGATCGGTTGACAAAGCGGCGAACCACCCTGAAAAAAAAAAGAAGAAGAAAAATAACGTGGAAACGCAGCCTGAGGCATCACCTGACGTGTGCATGTACACCAGTGACACGACATTAGGTCCGTTTTCAATCGCAAAACGACAACTGGGATGACACGAGGGCAGGCGTTTGATCGCGAAAAAGGGGGAGAGACGCGGATAGATAGGAGGGTGAGCTGAGAACGGCAGAGAAACGGACGAGTTGATCGTCGGAGCACGGTCTTTTGTGCTTGTTTCTAAGGTCGACTGACTCCATTGCCAAAGGACAACGAGGAGGAGCCAGTGAAAAGCTTCTGACCTCTTTGTCGGCGCGGATCACCCTCCCCCCCTCACCCTTTTTTCCGAGCTCTTTGTCGGAGCGCTGTTTAATTATCATGCACGCTTGCAGAGAGGAAATGGGGGAAATAGATAAAAGGGACGTTTAGGATGTTTCATGAATTTTGAAATATTTATTTCCACCCTTCTCTATGGTTTCTGTTCGTTTTCGAGCTCCTGTGGTGTGGTTCGTTTTAACGAGCAATGTTACCGTCTCGATGAAGGGTTAAATATGATCGAAATTAAACAGAGACATTTCTGTGTTTCGGTGTGACTCTTCGGGTTCCCGTTTCTTAATTGTCGCGCACACTTGCGGAAAGGAAATAGGGGAGTTATTATTTGAGGCTTCCGGGTGTACGCCGTGTCCAACAGAAATTATATTCCGACGTTTCACCGGCATTGCAGCTGATAAAAGGACGCACTGATAATGGTGTGCGTCCGGGTTGTTCACTCCTGTAAGTACCCAGGTTCATTTAAACTAATTAAAAACCAATTAAAAATCAATTAAAAGCCAATTAAACTCAATTAGTTAACGGGAGGGGGGTTAAGTTTGTAACCTGTGTCTCTATTGATGTTATTAGGGTTTTTCGTTATTTCTAAGGATTCCCTATTGGGAAATATCCTCTTGTCTGGTGCATCTCTCGTGTTTTTCGAGACGCCTCTCCTCCTAGTTTCTCCGATGTACGTTTTCCCGCATAAACAGGGTATTTCGTAGACTCCTGTTGATGAAAAACGCGGATGTGGGTCCTTGGGGAGGTGAGAATTTGACCAATTTTAGCGTGTGTAGTAAATATTGTTTCGATGTTGTTCTTTTTTGATATTCTGCGTAAGCGGTCTGTAGTGCCCTCAAAACTCCCATTAGGAAATATGGGAAATAGGTAAAAGGGACGTTTAAGAAGGGTTAAAAGTGATCAAAAATTAAACACACAAATTTCAAAGTTCTCGTTTCTTAATTATCATGCACACTTGCAGAGAGAAAACGGGAGAAAGAAATAAGTGTTGAAATAATAAAAAATTTCAACGTTTCTCTGAAATGTCTTTTTTGAATTATCATGCACGCTAGCAAACAGAAAAAAGGGACGTTCAGGATGTTTAGCGAATTTTTCAATATTTATCTTATCCGATCTGTATGGGTCTGGCAGAAGAATGTCTGATTTCCGGTAAATAGAGCGATCCGTGAGCCCCCGAAGGCGCACCAAGTGCTGCGATTTGATTGAAAGTTCCGACGAGTCGGGGCGAAGACAAATGGTCCAGCAAGGTCACCGGAAGCGCTCGCAGCATCGCGTCGTTTTTACCCTCTGCTTCTGAACTTTCGATTGCCCCCCGCGGAAGTTTGCCAGCGATTCGCCGCCTCGGGCGGCCCAGCTACGCTCTTCGGGGAGGAAAATCATTTAGCAAGGTCATCGTTTTCCTCCGCCTTCTTTCCCGTCCGCGTCTCTATTTGCCGAGCAATTAAAGTCCAGCGAAAAATTGCCAATCTTCAGTGACTTGCGTGAAACAATCATTCGCGGACTGTCGGTGCATCCAATTGTTCAAACTTTGGTGAAGTTATTTAACCGAAGTCAAGAATTAACTGTGATACATTTTATTTATTTATTCATAAAAAATTGTGAAATTGTAAAATATGATAAACAGATAAGTATTTGGACGCTTAAATTCTAGGAAAAATGTGAAATAATATTTGTAAATGTAACTTTGACCACTGTTTTCATCTCGTAAAGTAACGCGATGCTAAATAACGAGCGATGGAGATAATACTCAAAGTGAATTAGTATAAATGAAAAAGGAACAACCAAAGCTAGATGAAAATGGTAAAACGCGGCACACTTTAATACACGAAATGGAAGAAATCACGTCACTCGATGTGGAGCAACACTTTTTTCACATTTTCACTCGATTCTTCTAATTGAATGTACCCTTTGAAATACAGCCATTCTACAATTAAAATGCATCACATCTCCCTTGGGGGATGTTCGGTTTTAATCAACGTTGTATAAATTAAAGTCCTCTCTATTCTTTCTTCAAATAACTTCACAATACCCCCGAATTATCCGTGATTTATAGCACCCGTTAAAAGGCCAGTTTTCAAAAAATTCAATCTACCGTATCTCCTGTAATCGACAATAAATAAATTACCTACTGTTCTCAAAAAAAAAAAAAAAATAATTTCTCCATACATCGTTCAAAAAACCATACGCAATTTTCGAAGAATTTAATCTACCATATCTCCTCTAATCAACAATAAATAAATTATCTACTTTCCCAAGAAACCTTTTCCACACATCATTCAAAAAGCTGAATCTACCATATCTCCTATAATGAACAGTAAATAAATTACCTACTGGCCCAAAAAAAAAATAATTTCTCCATAGATCGTTCAAAAAACCATACGCAATTTTCGAAGAATTTAATCTACCATATCTCCTATAATCAACAATAAATAAATTACCTACTGGCCCAAAAAAAAAATAATTTCTCCATACATCGTTCAAAAAACCATACGCAATTTTCGAAGAATTTAATCTACCATATCTCCTATAATGAACAATAAATAAATTACCTACTTTCCCAAGAAACTTTTTCCACACATCATTCAAAAAACTGAATCTACCATATCTCCTATAATGAACAGTAAATAAATTACCTACTGTCCCAAAAAAAAAATAATTTCTCCATACATCGTTCAAAAAATCATACGCAATTTTCGAAGAATTTAATCTACCATATCTCCTATAATGAACAATAAATAAATTACCTACTTTCCCAAGAAACCTTTTCCACACATCATTCAAAAAGCTGAATCTACCAAATCTCCTAAAATGAACAGTAAATAAATTACCTACTGTCCCAAAAAAAAAATAATTTCTCCATACATCGTTCAAACGGGCTACCCTTGGGCCTCACTCCTCCGCCATCGCGACATACCACCACCCTGCCAACTTGGAAATTCCAGGGTGGGCGGCATGCACACTCAATGTTAGGGATTGGGTTTATGACATGGACGCCTGTTTGCGCTATTTTCGAATGCGCCCCTTTTTTTCTTCGCGTTAATTAGTTTTTCTTTCAAATTGGCCACGAAGCCCAGGAAGCGTTTTATGGCTGCAGAAAAATAAATTTTCTGCGGGCCACATACCTTCCCGGTGCCCACTCGTGAACATTCAATAGACATTGACATGTCATAAAACCTTTCGCGTCTCCCTGACCGCCCAAAGTCCCGTTACGCAAAATAGACAAGTAGCACGTAACGAACACACACCACATAAAATTGTCACTCTTCAACATAAAGCCTTTGTCTTCTAACATATTAAAGTACGTGCAAACTCCACCGACAATCCTGCGCCACCACTTTCGAGCATACCGCTTGTTCGAAGCGCACGACGCAACACTCAATATACCATATCTCGAACAATTAAAAACAAATTACCTACTTTCCAAAGAGAAAAGTAATTTTCCGCTAATCAAAAACAAACAAATTACCTACTTTCCCCCCAAAAAATAGCGTCACCGTATCATTCGAAGACCGCATTCCCATTCCTCGGTTCAATTTTCAATAACGGATCCGCTTTAAAGTCCAATCGATAGAACCACATTCGTCATAAATGCACGGTGTGATGCGTGGAACATTATCCCAGAGAAATCCGCGGGAATTTTTAATACAAAACACGGGGAATGGTGAAGGCTCGATCGATAGACCGAACGTTACGCAGAACCATGGACGATACAACTCGTACATACACCCTCTGCTTTTCCTTTTCCGTTTCGTTCTCGTTCGTTTCACGAGAACCTGCTGGGTAGAAACTCTGGCTAGCTGGTGGCTCGTACGCGTGCTGCACACGCCGTGGATGCATTATTGAAATATTATGACGTTCGCCGTCCGGTTTCATCTGATCTTCCATTACCTAAATTAATCAGTTTTGCATTCGGAAACGGCATGTGACCTGCTTCGGGCCAAGTAGGATCAATACTTGATAACGGACGCGGCACCAACGCTTGATAGAATAATGAATGATAATGCACGATAATTATTCGGTTAATCGTTCGACTTAATTATTGAAATTGCACGGTCAATCGTTCAGTCAGCCGTGCACTGGCTATAATTAATGGTGGCGTTTCGCGCGCGCGAGCGCACAGTGTCACGAGTTGTGCCTTATCGCGAGACTTTACACGTTTCTGTCAATTCCAGCTGAACGAGAATAATTATCGATAGCGAGAGAGCGAGATGAGATTTTGTGAAATCTCGTCGTTATCGGGAATTATCCGGGATCCGGGGGAAAGAAGGTTGAGGATGATCGTGAAACGGGACTCCTGGATATCCGGTCCCGATGGAAACTCGACCGAGGCTAATTCGCGCGTTCGACGCGAAATTGAAAATTAATCGTAACGATCGCGGTGAAAATTGAAACAGTGACTGTGTACCATTGCGCGCCGTTTTTTCCCCCCCCCCCCCCCGTGTTTCGTTCTTTGTTTGTTTCCTTTTTGTTGGTACGTTTTGCTTGTTTCTTGTTTTTCTTTTAAATGGTGCAAGATGATACTGGCGATCGGGTTAATTCGATACGGGAACTCGTTATTCGAGCCTGGTTTCGTGCAGTGGGAAACGAAGGAATTGGAGAGGGGAATTTGTTGTGATTAATTTTGATCGTCTAATGGAGACTTATTTCGGAGCAAAGGATCTCCGGATATTCTGATAATTGGGAGAAATAGAGCTCTTTAGTTTGTAATATTTTGTTTTGATAATGATAATTACCAATTTGGCTTGCATTCGTTAAAGATTTGAAGAAAACACTTTGTTACTTATTAAAAAACATGGAAATTTAGTTTGTAAGTGAACTCTTAATATTTTTAACAAAAAAATATTCTAGTAAAATGGAAAATTAGTACAACAAAATTAATGATCTGATGATATTATTTTATTCTACTGATAACAATAACAAATTCAGCTTAAATTAAGTGAAGACTGGACGGCAGAATTTCAAAAAACACTTTCTTATTTGCCAAAATATATGAAAACTTCTTTTCAATATATTTATAATATTTTCTACTCTTAATATCGTTAACAGAAAACTGTTCCAACGACGTAGAAAATTATTATTAAAAAAATAATGACCTCCAAAAAATCTTATCTACACGTACCAATATCTAACACTAAAACTACCGACCGGGTCAAAATGACCCATTAGCGACTTTCCAAAAGTGAATTTTTATGTAAGTAAACCGTGATTGGAAAATTCGATTCATACCGATAGAAATGGAAGCATACATGTAGAATATAAATTCCGAAAGTTACAAGCGATAATACTTACCAATATAGAACATTCATGTTTTTTCGAAAGATGCTATAGGGTCATTTTGACCCGGTCGGTAGTTTTAGTGTTAAAAGAAGAAAAATCCACTGTATATTATTTTATTCTACTATTATAATTGTTGTAAATGGGACCCGATTGCGATACGGGGCTTTATTGCGTTTGTGCGTCACCAATAAGTGACGATCGGCGGCGAGCTGCCGCTTCTCAATTGTACTCCACGCGCGTCCACGTTGTGTCGCGGTGTAAATAGTTCTCATATAGAACTTTACATATTACAGAGGAAGTCTGTCAATGTGTTTCTCTTCTGCGATCCCAACTCTCACGGTTAAATCCGTCGTTGAGTTACAACAATAATAACAATATCAGCATACGTTAATTGACGACTGGACAGGAGAGATTGAACGAGAGACTTTCTCAACGACACTCCTCAATCACCAGACCGAGAAAAGTTCTTCAATTCCAGCAACTTTCACCATATAATGTCTTCTATCTCGTTCGTCACATCTCTGTACCGCGGTAGACAAATACCGGGACGTGACACAGTAGCCTGTGTTTCGTCTGTACCCGGTTTCCCACCGGGCGACACCTCGATCCCCGTTGGAAAATTACGAGTGTGCCGTGCGGGTAAGCGACAGGACAAACGAATGTTTCGGTTGTACGCGAAGGAATCGGTGGAAAGCGGTCCGTGAGCCGGGGGTTTCGCAGTATAAACACCGGCGCCAAAGCGGTCGATGGCAAATTAGAGCGTGCTCTAAACAGGGCGCAAGCCTATGTTAAGGCGCACAGGTACACTTAACCGGGCGCAATCACGGCCCAGTATTTACCTTGTCCGGCCTGCTATCGGGTTAATGTGGCTCACGGCGAAATTAGTTTCGCTAATTTAACCCTGATAATGCGCCGATACCGTTTGATTGATCGTCCGCCGGACACGAGTTATGGCGTCGCGCGTTTCGATCCCGCTGATCGACCGCCGAAGATCGCCGAGGATTTGTCATTCGTCGTGGCCATGGCGTTCCGTGTAGATGGGAAACCGGGCGAAATTAGACCGGGACCCACGTTTCGTTCGGAATTTTCGAAGGGCGAGATTGTTGGAAATGAAACACTGAACGCTTCGATTGTTCGTGGAATAGAAATGATTTTAGTGAAAGGGGTGGTTTTTTTTTTTAATTATTTTGTTGGGATTTTTGGAGAGGTACTGTAAACTGGAGGAACATTGGCAGCTGTATAGGGGAATATTGGATTTTAGTTAGGATGTAAATAAGTAAATGGAAGTTTTGATCACAATAACTACCCGACTAGAATTTCAGTTAGGCAGATATTAGGTGTGTATTAGGCTAGCCTAATTTGCCTGTTAGGCCCACATGCGGTATGTAACGCGGAATATTCGCGACTACCTAGGGTCGTAGTAGGCTTTCCCAATGACTATCCAATGAGGCCCATATTAGAATAGCTTTAGGCTGTCATTGGGAGACATTAATGAAATCCTATAAGGAATACCTCATCAAGACACTGTATGGATTAAATTGTAAAAACTTTTATCTTGTTGCAAATTCTCACCCAAGCGTACGTCCGACACTGAGATGTCTGTAAATATTCCTACACATGAGTTTGAGAGCCCCACTCCACCTAATTTAGGTGTGCGCTCGGCCATCACCATTTGGACCACGAATGGCAACTTAGGAATGCTTAACTTAGGAATGCTTAACTTAGGCATGCGCTCGGCCATCCCCACTTGGGCCACGAATGGCAACTGTTAGGAATGCTTAACTTAGGCATGCGCTCGGCCATCCCCACTTGGTCCACGAATGGCAACTTAGGAATGCCCAACCTAAGCGTGCGCTCGGTCATCCCCACTTGGTCCACGAATGGCAACTTAGGAATGCCCAACCTGAGCGTGCGCTCGGCCATCCCCACTTGGACCACGAATGGCAACTGTTAGGAATGCCCAACCTAAGCGTGCGCTCGGCCATCCCCACTTGGACCACGAATGGCAACTTAGGAATGCCCAACCTGAGCGTGCGCTCTGCCATCCCCATTTGGGCCACGTATGGCAACTGTTAGGAATGCCCAACCTAAGCGTGCGCTCGGCCACCCCCATTTGGGCCACGTATGGCAACTGTTAGGAATGCCTAACTTAGGCGTGCGCTCGGCCACCCCCATTCTTGGACCACGAATGGCAACTTAGGAATGCCCAACTTAGGCATGCATCATTCCTTCCGAATTAGGACCTAATGCGGTAACGACTACGCTTGCAGCATTTAGGTGTGCCTAATCGTTTCCGCATTAGGCCTACATTCGTCTTTAGGCATACCTAACTGAAATTCTAGTCGGGTAATTATTTTGGGTCTTTAATTACACCGCTAAGCTAGTTAATTTAAAAATACATCACTCGTCGGAATAAATAGAGAAATATGAAAGAGAGTATATTGAACATGAGAAGAAAGAAATTTAAGTGTCGATGTAACTTCAGATTAGTAAAACTTTAGTTGTTAATGAGGTGTCAATTTCACCAAAGTTACGGAGTAACAGTGGCAGTTAATTAACGTGTATTGCAGAAAAAAAAACAATCACAAAAGATGCAATGTTGTAATAGGATTCTTAAAGTAAATGTAAAAATGTTCATTTTATATTATTAACGAAGTATTACCAAAACCTGCCAATGTTCCCCCATTTTACGGTATTTAACGGAGTACTTAAAGTGGCAGTAAAAATTCAAATTCTAGTTGACGACTGTTCGACGAAATTTTGGATATTGGGAGAAAAATGAATTAATATCGAGGTTTGGAAATAAAAATTTAGAGACCGAGTTATTAATAATGAAAGTCGCGGAAGGGGAATATGGACTCTTTTTCTTTGCTATTGGGGATATTCGGGAGAGCAGCTCAAGTGGCAATAAAAATCGGAAATAAAAATGTTCAGGGATGAATTCACGTGGAATAAAAAATTTCATGGAAGTCTAATACTAGTACCGATAGTACCGGGAAAAATATGAATTAATACAGAGATTTGGCGATAAAAAAATCAGAGATCGGATTGTCAATAATGAAAGTGGCGGAAGAGGAATGATTTTTTCTTCGTTTCGTATCGCGAATATTCGTACCTGAAGTGGCAATCTAAATTGAAAATAAAATTTCGAGGACTAGATTCGCGTGTAAATAAAAAAATTTCCACGTAATTTCGAATATCGGAAGAAATACGAATTAATACTGCAAATTTCTGCTTCTTTGATAATCAATAACGAAAGCGACGGAAGAAAAATTTATTTCGAAAGGGCCGCTTTTTCTCTAGTTTGCCGTCGAATGAGAAATATCCAGAGAAGCACTCGAAAGTGGGAATAAAAATCGGAAATGAAAATTCAGGGATTAAATCATCGGCGATGGAATCGAGGGTGGAATAAAAAATTCGGTGACCGTCCAATTTGCTTAATTTCCAGTTTCGAAAGCGAGCTGAATCAATACCGAGTGTTGGGAAATTGAACGGACGCAAAATTTAACGGAAAATGATTTTTAATCGATGTTTTTTCCGAAGAGAATGGTTTTTCTATCGTTTCGTATCCGTTTCTAGGGCGTTTAGATGAGGTTACTAGGAGACGAACCTTTGGTTGCTTCTACTGAAAACAAGGGAGAAGGACATTTGCGAAAGCAACGTTGGAGGTACACACTCTGTATAAACACTTTTTCATCGTTCTCTGGTGTAACGTCCCAATCGAAAGGGATAAGAGGGTTCCCACGATACAGCGTAAGGCACTTTGTCCATTTCGAGGATCCTATTTCTGTTACTTTGAACAACACCGTTAAAATGCTTCTTAAATACCCTTTCGCTAACTTAAACGTTCTTACATGAACGACTGTACGAATTCCCTGGAAAGGACATTCGAAAAATAACGACAACTCTAACTTCCGAGCTAATCTTGGGGATTTTGAGGGTAGTTTGCCTAACCTAATTCTAAGTCACCAATTAGGTAGTTGTAATAATACAACGGGGCTTTTGGAACTATAATTTAGTAATTAACAATGTTAGATCGTTTTCTTTTTAACAGACGAAAGTAAGTTTAGCTGTATTAATTACTACTGTTCACTTCTATCGAGTGAAGTTCTTCTGTACAACTTGAAATAGGATAATCAGATAAGTCATTTGAAAAATTTACTTGTTGAACTGTACTTTAGCAAGAGAGCTCTGGTCAGAATTTTTAATTTCGAGCATCGCATTAATTACTAAAAAATTCACAAACAATTGAAAGTAACTAAAAATAATTATAGTTGAAACTTTGAAGTCAATTAAAAGAAGTATAAATCTTGCAGGAATAGAAAGGATTTCTGTTTCTTCTTTTCTTCCTTTTGTTATCATTGTCATTTTCAATATTATCGCGATTCGTTCTTCAATTTAACTTACTTTCGTTGTATTCTTTTCTCTTTCTATTTTCTATTCGTATTCACATTACGTACCACAAGTGAATAAATAAGACGAGCAATTAGGAAGGAAAAAAGGTACAGCCTCCGTTTAAAGTCTACGAGGAAATGGTGGTAATCAGGTCGTCCGGATAGCATCGATTCCTCGCTAAGCGGAAATTTCACCGCGTTCTCATTACTCGTGCAGGTAGGAATTGCACGACGCTTTTCCGATTCAATGGAAACTGAAGCGCAGGATGTTGCAAAATTTCGTGGATCACGCGCAAACATCCATTTCAATCCCAAAAACGTTCCTATTCCTCGCAATCTCTTCTTACACACACACAATACTTCGTAATACTTCAAATAATAAAAAAATGAATCATACTCCTCTCTAACATTCCACAACTTCAAAATTTCCCTAGACCTGACAATCCTTCCTTACACTCATCCTACATTATAATATTTCCAATACAGTTTCCCAAATAATAAAAAAATTAACATAGTCCTCTTTAACATTCTACAATTTCAAAATTTCAACTCCAAAATTTTCCTATTCCTCACAATCTTTCCTTACACTCATCCTACATTATAATATTTCCAATACAGTTTCCCAAATAATAAAAAAAGTAATATAGTCCTCTCTAACATTCCACAAATTCAAAATTTCAACTCCAAAATTTTCCTATTCCTCGCAATCATTCCTTACACTAACACAATACGTCCTAATATTTCCAATAAAATTTTTCAAATAATAAAAAAATTAACATAGTCCTCTCTAACATTCCACAAATTCAAAATTTCAACTCCAAAATTTTCCTATTCCTCGCAATCGTTCCTTACACTAAACCAATACGTCCTAATACTTCCAATAAAATTTTTCAAATCATAAAAAAATTAACATAGTCCTCTCTAACATTCCACAAATTCAAAATTTCAACTCCAAAATTTTCCTATTCCTCACAATCTTTCCTTACACTCATTCTACATTATAATATTTCCAATACAGTTTCCCAAATAATAAACCAATTAACGCACTCCTCCAAATTAAAACAAAATCCTCTAACATTCCACGACCTCAAAATTTATCAGACATATCTCTCGCAGTAAAAATCCTTCACCTCTCTACGCAAACGCCAAAATTTTTCGCTAGTCTACCCTCTCTCTGTATGTTTAGCACTTTTTCCAATCAAAATTTCCCACTAGAATGAACTATTCCACTCTAAAAAAAAGAAGAAAAGAATAATAAAATCGCGAAATTCTCAGGTGGATTTATCGAATCTGAAGAAAGAAATTTCACCCCGTTCTCCAGTCTGCCGGTTCTCCTCGCCTCTTTCTTTCCCCTCCTTTTATTCATTAACGGCCGCTCGCCTGGCGAAAAAAGTATTCGTACGCTAGGCTCACACGAACCGGAGTTAAACGATTGTTTATTTATGTATTCCGCAACGAGAGAAGGAGGGCTGGGCTGGTCGAACGAAGTTCCGCGGCGAGCTCTCGCCAGCAATTCGCGGAACTTGTCCAATTAATTTTAAAAGGTTCTCGAACGAAAGGAAACTTTTAATTACGCAATCTGCCCGTCAAGAATTCTAATTCCCGTGAATTTTTGATCCGCGCTGCTACTTCCGAGGTGTCGACCGACAAATGAAGGGGAAGAGAGTAGCTGTTCGCGGTCGCACTCGACGTTTCCTCGAGAGGCTCGCGCACCCCCGTCGACAAATGAACGAAATTAAACGAGCCGCAGGTCCGCGGGATAGGTGAAGAAATTTTTAACGATGTAATAATAGTCACCGGGAGCGAAATGAAAATTGTGTACAGTTTCTACGCTTGGAAATTAATGGAACAATTTAAAATCGTGTAATAGTCGCGAGGATTAATGGACCGGTGGATTTGCACGCGTGTATAGTTGGAGTAGGCACGTTTGGAAATTGATGGAACGATTTAAGATCGACGATCGTGGAGAAGTGTGTAATTGAACGGGAGAACGATGAAACGATTAAAAATTGTGGGGCAATGGTGAATGGGTGAAGATCGCTGTATGCACGTTTAAACAGCAGTGGAGCAATTAAAAGTTGTATGGTAGTCGTAGAAATGAATGGAAAAGTGTACGGTTACGACGTGTTTCTACTAAAAATTAATGCTGAAGAGTGTACTTGCTGCACTTACGTGTGGACATCAACGGAATAATTAAAAGTCGTTTGGAAGACGGAAGATATGAGTTCATGGGCAAAATGTCTAGGTGTAATTCACTATCTAGTTTTGTATTATAGTTGAATCATTTGTTCGTTGCTATTGTGAGATTTTGTGAAATACTTTTGCGTTTATTCTCATAGAAGTAACCCCACGCGACGCCGGTGCTGTTCACCTATAATCCGCTTCTCTTTTCTTTTCGCCGCCGCTCCGATTCGTTCTCTTCCGGCTCGATGCTTCTTTCTTTTCACACGCTCACACACCTCACACTATTTTGTGAAAGATAGCAAGTAAACGAGGATAATAAAAAATTAATATAGATGTCATAGAAATAAAGGAAGAAGTGTATATAAAGAAGGTAATTGGTCTTGGCGCACTTACGGACTCAAAAGTGCCATAATTTTTTAGACAGAGAATTCATTATTTTACCGATAAATGGAAAAACTTGATCCCAAATAACGGAGATTATTTTGAAAATTAAAACTGAGTTCGATTTATTATAAATAAGTATTGAAATTTCTGGAAAAGAGCACCGAATTAATTTGCCCACCCAGTACATTACAGAATAAATAACAAAATTCTACAGCAATCACAAAATTGAACAAAAAATATATAATCACTGTACACACATTTTAGAATGATTCGTAACGAACCCGAAGCAAGATAAAAATTCTTGTTCCAAAAAAAGAAGATCCAGATATTCATTTTTCCGTTTAACACGAATTTATGACAAGCGTAACACAAAATTACGACTACATTGTATTAATTAAGGTGGCTGGCTGGCTACGTGGCTTCCACGAACGAGTTTCTCTGTTCCTTTAAAACAGCGCAATAATCGTATCTCCGTGATAATTTTGACGAGTCGCGATTATTGCAGCGGCACAATATTCTACGCGACGGAAGAGACGACGACGACGAAGAAGGGAATCGTGCTCGTTTGTACCTTCTTCGTTGCTGTTTATATTTAATCCGGCAGCAACATTTAGGGCCTTATTTCTGCTTAACTAAGCGTTCCCGTGCATTCCCGGCCAGGCAAAGTTTGTACAAGTAGAAACTCGGCGGCGTTAGTTCCGCGCCATTCAGTAATTCCCGGCGGAGCCGCCTTCAAGGAGGCTAATAGCCGGCAGAAGCAATGCTCCTTTAGATTTATTAAAACGAACTACCTGGGAAAAAAACCATTCTTTTCACTTTTACGACTCCGCTGATCCCCATTGTCTACCTAGACTATGTGAAACTTGCGCGGGGAATTGCTGCATCGTCGTCGATGTAGTTAGACGCTGGAAATTCGTGGAACTTAATGGAGGAATGTAATTTTTTGGGACTTTTTTTACTTGCTGATGGCTTGGGATGGCTGTATTTTGTACTTTAATGGTTATTCGTGCCTATTAGGCTTTAGTTTGATTTATTTAAGGTATAGTTAAGTTTTTTGTTACGTAGGAACCTTATTTTGCATTATGTATATTTATGGTATAGGCGAGTATGCCTAGATTTATGGATGCATTGGTTACCTATGTAACTGTTGGTACTTAGGGAGGGAAGTACGCTTTTGGCTGTATTTTGTACTTTAATGGATGGCAATGATGATTGGGAGAAATTTGTTCCTGTGGGGTGGAAAGAGGAAAAATGTGTTTACAGTGTCTTTTTTATAGAAATATAAATTATTTTGAGGAGGAATTAGTAGATTTAGTATAACTGGCAAATTTTAGTTTGGGGGAAAGAGAGAAATTGTGCTCACGGTGTCTTTTTATGGAAATATAAATACTTTTGATGACAAATCTCTAGATTTTCAGAGCAAAAGTAATTCTCTTAATCCTCGATGTTTTTCGCACTTTCCATATTACTAACAGGTACAATATTATTACTAAAATAATAACAGAACCAAGGACACACGTATAGAATCGGAAATGAGAGGGTTAAAATCTCCAATTCAAATTAAAAAAAGAACAACTTTCATTCCTCCGAAAAATCTCCAAAATTTCACATCACACCTCCTAATTAAACCACCCCTAACACTCCCTAAAGAAATACCAAACAAAAAAACCCACAAACAAACCCCATTTCCCACATCTTCAAACCTAAAAAAAAATGATCTCATCCCGAGACTCTCGTCCTTATCGATCAGCATCGCTAGTTGGAAGGCATCCACGAAGAAAGGAAAAAACGGGGCAGTCGAATCATTACATGCTGGATACACACCGGAGAACAAGATGGAGAAGGAGGTTGAAAAGAGAGAGAAAGACCGACAAAGCCAGAGAGAGAGAGAGAGAAATTGTAATTTTCCAAGAGGCTCCCTACGATGGCTGAGAGGGTTTTTACGGCATTATTAAAAAAGGTGTGTTTCACGGGCTGGGATAACGAAACTTCCGCCGGTGTCGGGCTCGCCTCCGGCCGTAAGTGGTACTTTAAAAATTAACCGGGAGTATTATATAGTTTTTTACAGTCCCGGGTATCTTGGCCAGGCAGTATCGCGTTTTATGGACTGCCAGAATGAAAATCGTATCCTCCTTTCTTCCACCGCCGCTCTCTCTTCGCTGTCGCGTTTCGTAACAACGATAGAAGGAGGCGAATGAAAACGTGTCACCGTAACGAGACGTTATCCAAGCCGCTAAGATGTATCTAATAAAACGTGTCGAGCGTGAAATTTTCCACCAGCCCCCGTTTCTCCGTGTCGCTGTATGGAATTTTCGGCCGCGAAACTCACCGTGACAAGCTGCCTTCCGGATGGAAAATTCATCGGCGGCAGGCTTCGCGGGGAACAGCCTGTTCTTAATCGCGCGCGAAACTTCGTCGCGATTAAAATTGCCGGATAATTGATTCGCCAGCCGTTTGACATTTTACCCAATTCTACGGATGGAATTAATCGTCGTCTTTTTGCGGTGTACTCTCTCTTAAGCTGCTTGAAGTACGAATTTCAGGGAGAAATTGGACGTGCATCGGGGTAGTGTAGATGGTTTTTTTTTTACTTTAGCAGGGGAAATGTAGATTTTTGCGAGTTGGTGTTTTTAGAAAAATTGTGGGGTTTTGGAATTTTTTTTTTCTGGAAGGGTTGAACCGGTACAGGGAGGACATTATGCGATTTCGAGAGAGGGAGCAGGTTATAGCGGTATAATTTTACATTTTGGAAAGGTGTAGGGGGAAAACAGCGTACGTGGTTTGGCGAAGTAACGAAGTTCCAGTGATGTTTTATAATTTTGTACTCGAGGAGAACGGAGAGGAAAAAATCGTCGAGTTTTGGAAAAATGAGATTTTATATTTTGGAGAAGTGTAGCTTGCTTGAGAAAGTAAACACTATGGCAGCGATACGGTCTAATTTACTGTTTTACAAAAATGCACAGGAAAAAAATGGGGTATCCTTATGGAACAAGTAAAAAGATCGCAGTAATGTTCTCCGATCTGTATTTCAGAAAGATGAAGCTCCAAAAAGTGGAGCTAGCTTCTTTAAAAAAATTCTTTTTGCCCAAATCAGACACGAAGGTGAAGAAGGTCCTTGAAAGGCATGAGTATTTAGAATTCTAAATTCCAAACTACCCTCTTCAAAAATTAAAAGAAAAAGTGAAAAGGTACCAAAAAATTATTGGACACAATTTCACACAGAAAGAGTGCAAAGTACGACCCGCTAAAAATTCCAAATCCCAAGTTCCTCCACGGTCACGTTTAATAACTCTCCGTCTGACGCGAGACCCACCTCGTTCCCCCGATCTCACCTGCCACTCCGAAACTCTCGCGAACAAATCAAGGAAAATTCTCGCCTCGTAAACGCCGCCTAAAAGTCGAACCACGTTGAAACAATACCTCGAACGAAACAAGCCGGCAATTACTCCAATTAAACTCTCATTACTGTCTGAAAAGCATCGGTCCATTAGCCTCTGTCTGGGTGAAACAAACGAACGAGAGAGAGAGAGAGACGTTCACCGTCGAACAAAAGGATTTCTCGTTTGAAAAATCCTTCGATCCTACCTAGAAACAAAACCACAGAGAGAGAGAGAGAGAGAAAGAGAGAGGATCCATCTAGCGTGGAGCATTAATCATAATTAAACCCATGGTGCAGCATCCACCGCGAAACAAAGCTGTACGAAACGAACATCTGACAGGCACGAGATCTCTGCTTCTCGTTTGGGAGAGCACGCTTGGAAAAACGAATCGAAAGGACGTGGGTAATGTATGTATCGAAAGGGTTGGAAAGCTGGGAGAGAGAGAAAAGTCGATCATCGGTGTGCATTTCCCTTCGGTTCTGTTATTGGCGCGCACTCGGCGTTATTGAATTACGATAGGACGCGGGACTCGTCGCGATGGGAAAAAAGAGAGGATCCAGCCGAGAGATTTTTCTATTTAATGTAAATACCGTGGTTGGTACTCGTGCACAGGCTCTTGGGTTCCGCGTGCACGACGCCGGCCGTTTCACGGCCTCTTAGACGCCGAGGGCACCCTGGCTGTATGCAATTCGTGGCCAGCCAGGCAAAATCCGTGCATCGACGTGCAGGCTTCGCTCGAGATAGAGACGCCAGAGTTTTTTTTTTTTTCTTTTATGTTGTCGAGAAATACGCGAGAGCGGCAATTAAGGCTCGCGTGGTCGGTGGGCGTGATGGAAAAGTGGATAGGAGGATCGATCGCGTGGGATGATGGACGGAGATTTAATGATAATTTAAAAGTTGCGAGTTTTCGAGCTTTCGACGGTTGTTGGAATTGTTGGTCGCGGCTTTTGTGGGTTCAATTGGGTCCAGTTGAATGGACGAGATCAGAAATACGTGTCTTTTCGATATATTAAAAGAAAACAAAAATTGTAACGGTAATTTAATTATGTATATGCAAATAATTCGTTCAAATAGTCCATAAACAACTGTAGATAAATAAAAATATCTTAGAATAGAGCAAAAGTGACTCCTGATTCGCGTATATTAAAAACATTTTCGTCACAATTCACATAAAGGGTGTCTTACTTACAACGAATACCAAAATTATTTTCAATGGTATTGAAGGTAAGGAAAAGAAACTAAGAGATGTATCTGGTGATAACAAAAAAATGTCATCTTGAAAGTGTCAGATGAAAGAAATGTACCCTTACAGGAAAAACAGAGTATATTACCTAGAAGCAAGGCAAAGATGGCGTTACAGAAACAGACACACTCCTGTGTCTATTACATACACCTCCTAAACCGATACACACACAGGTCAAGCTCCGTAGGGTTCGTCGATGTGAAAAATTGAGGGAGGGAGAATGGCCTTGACCGTCCAATACATTCGGCTCAGACTATAGCGAATCGAAGCTTCGTCAGATACCCGCCAAGGAAACTGTCCAGTTTCGCCGCGATTTTACCTGAACGCTTTCTCCCGAAGGACTTTCCATCCTCTCTCTATTTCCCTCGCAACCAGTTCTATTTGCTCATCGTTGTCTCTCACTCTGTCCACGGTACTCTACGTCTTCGTCTGCACTTCATGGAGAGTGTTGATCCTTTCTCTGTTCACGTTATCCCCGAAACTCAGAGGGGATCGGCCTATCCGACCGCAGGATGGACCGGTGGAAGAACGGGATACGGTCAGACCAGACCTGTTACCGTGGTAACGCGATACAGAAACTAAATTCCGTATGTACCGTGGGCTAAGTGCACCTCTGACCAAAATTTCCCTGCCTAAGCAAACGTTACGTTAACACTTAAACGGGATTTTGCAATTAATGCCGTCGGAACCCTTCCTGCCCGCTTGGACACGCGCGCGTAAATAAAACGCGCACCCGTTCCAAACCGTGATCTCTGCCTTTGTGTGTTCTTCGGCTGTTTGAGCTTTGACGATTCTCTCCCGCTTTGCAATTGTACCGGGGGTGAGAAAACACCGATCTTTCTCTCGTCGATCGTACTGTTTTCTCTGTTTTATAATTTATCGCAGGGGAGAGCGTGTATGTTAGTTGCATCGGGGGAGTAATTCGTGGGTTTTCGGTGGATCAGAACGTTGAAGACTGGTAGGTTATGGAGATGAACGGAGGTGATGGATTATTCGGTGGATATTGGAAGGGTTTAATTCTCTTGTTTCGGTTAATTCGGGTACTTTTCGTGGACTAGAGGCTTTCTTCTTTGGCGGATCTCCTTGATGACGCATTCTAATTTACAATTTATCACCATAAACGCGCCAATTTTTGTGATTATCTAAGAGTACGATTTTTCCCCCAAAAAAGACATTTTTCAATTCGATTAAAATATTCGAATAAGGATATAGATATTCTATTATCGAAATATTCCTTGGTAATTCGATCTAAACTCGACACGACCGAATTATTACACGTCAAATTAAATTAGGTTCGGCGAATCCATACCTTATCAGGTATATTCAATTTTCAATCAACGCGAGTGTGATTAAAACACCGGCAAACAAATCATTTCTATCCGATCACTTCTAACGCTACTTTATCAAACGCTCTAGATTAATCCAAAGCTCATTATCGACTAATTAATTACGCTAAAAAAGCAACGCTGATATAACCGAAACTCTAACGTAAATTTCCCTGTTTCTCTGTTCCCGAGAACCGTGAAAAAAAATACAGAAAAAGGGGAAACGAATTTTCCATCCAGGGGTTTGCAAGGAGACGAGAGGGCTGCGCTAAAAAATTATATTTTCACGCTCGACGCGGGCCCTCGAGAGTTACGCAGCCCGGTTGCACGCTCGCGAGCCCAGTTGGAACATCACGGAAAACGGGATCCGGAACGAAATCTCTACCGACACGTCATTCCGACGTCCAGAGTATCCTGGAATGGGTTGAAAGGC
>NW_017100145.1:47934-49534 GCF_001263275.1 Habropoda laboriosa
TAACGGCGACGCCTCTTAACGCGCCGCGCCGCGTCAAGTCGTGGAAATCGCGTCGTCCTCGTCGAAAGCGTCTGCCGCTCGAGAGATTAAAAAACTTCATCGCTGGCTGACGGAAATTCAGCCCGCTCGACCGCAACCGTAACGCAACGACGAATTGGCCACGCCTTTGACGAATTTACGCCGCTAGAACGTCGTGTATCACTCGTCGCGTGGAGATTCACACTTTGTTTCGCACCTTGATCGATTATTTTTTTGGCGAAACGACGAAGAGGGAATGTTTCTTTTTTTTTCTATTTTTTCAGGACAGAGAAGAATCGTTTAGTGTGAATAGTAGAGCTGTTACTTAAGAGATACCCGGGTTACTCGTGAGATACTCGGGTAATCAGAAAGTACCCGGGTATCTGATGAGATGAGGCAGTTGAGAGTAGATATCTATTATTCCTCGAGTGTTTGGGCAGAGGTTTCGAAACAATATTGTGTAGGGTACTGGTGCACTTTGACACGTCGGTATCGTTGCATCGCTGTCGCGACCGATCCGCATTTGTTTGCCCGGGGAACCACCAGTGATAGTGGCCACCGAGATTTCGACTGTTTTATGTACATATTCGAGTTACTCGTGAGATACCCGGATCGATCGTGTTATTTTCATCTACCCGGGTATCTCATGGGTATTCTCAGATACCCGGTTAACCCTTTCGCTCCGAAGGGCGTATATATACGCCCTCGAAGAATGAACATTCATATACGAAGAGCGTATATATACGCTCTCGAAAAGTGGGCGCTCGGGTACGAAGAGCGTACATATACGTTCATACCATATACACTTTTGTTTCTTTTTCGTTTTTGCGACAAAATTATCGTTTGCCAAAATTTCATTTAAATCTTACGAGACAGATATTGGAAATATATGGGTAACAAAAATCAGATATGAAATGTACCTCAGTGTCGACTAGTCAGTAATGCGCCCCGTTCATAGCGATCATATTTTGTCACAAGCGCGCCGTAGCGAAAAGGTTAAAAGTAATAGCCCTAATGAATAAGTAGACGAATTATGAGAAGGGAGAGTGTTGAAGAATTTGAAATCTGTAGAGAGGAATGAATTCGAATTAACCTTTATAAATTTGACTTTTTAATGCAAATTGTCATCGTGCTGTAAATCACCCAGCTTCTCAGAACATTTAACTTAATTAACCAATTATTTTGTATGTGAAAAAGAAGAAAAGTGAATGTTCAATCATGAAAAAGAAGAGTGTTGAATTATTTACGATTTTGCTGAGGAAAATGAAGGAATTCACGTGAAAAATTTATTCCAATTAAATTACCAAGCAAGGGTTAAGTACGCAAAGCATCTAACTGGCGTCAGAAATTAATCCACCCTCCAATATAAATCTCCATCGTTCCGTAAATCAACCAGCTTCTCAGAACACCCAAACTGTGTAATTAACACGTTGACTGCCATGGGGGTCACCGGTGACCGGCGACGTATAATAAAATATTCATGTTGGCGCCATGGGCAAACCACGTAAAATGAGCGCGGCAGTCAACGTGTTAACTAATTATTTTGCATGAAAAAAAAAAAAGAAAAGTGAATGTTTCAATC
>NW_017100145.1:49751-57378 GCF_001263275.1 Habropoda laboriosa
CGAGAAAAATGAACGAATTCACCTAAGAAATTCATTTCAATTAAACCACCAAGCAAGGGTGAAATACCCAAAGCACCGTCACGGTTGTCAAAAATGAATCCACCTTTCGTTAACCGGCAAACTTTCAATATAAATCGTCATCGTTCCGTAAATCACCCAGTTTCTGAGAACGGCCTCGCTTCACCCTCGTCGTCCCCTTTTGCGAGTGTTCAATCTAGCAGACGGAAACGACGGAACCGTCACCGGACGAGGATTAATCCGCGAATTAATTCGCAAGCGTCGCACGAAACCCTGGTTTCTCCCCCTCCGTCAACCGCAAGAACTTCCCTCTCCGCCAACATTTACACGGCCAGGAAGTTTTTTAATCCGTCGAGCGCACCATCGCTAAAAAAGAGAGGAAGTAGCAGGGGAAAGAGGATGCTTTCGAGACGAGACACGCCACGTTGCAGCGCCACGGGATCCTTCTTCCCTCGAAAGTTCGCCGCCACCGACGACGACGACGTCTCTCGAACAAAGTGGCCAAGAAGAGAGACGTCGGCTCGCGTCGTTGCTCGTTTCGACTTAATCGGACCGAACTTTTTCACTCCTGGGCCCAACATTCCTCTCCGCTTCCGGGAACACGGTGTCTGCGCGACGTTTCCGCCCGGCATAGACAAAAAAAGTGACGCGCGTGAAACAATCGAACACACCGTGACGTGTTTTTGGACAATTCACCGTGGAAATCGCACGAGCGTGACGCGTACACAGACTGCTTCCGCGACTTCCTGCAGTTCGTTCGTAGGCTTTTTTCGCCGAGGATGAATATTTGTCTTCGGGGGAAATTGACGTCACGCTTTGGTGCTGTGGAAGGAAGGAGCGAGGAATGCGGTTCGATTTGAAGATGTTGGTTTTTGTGTGCGGAGGATGCGTTTGTGTCCTCTTTCAAGAGGTTGAGACACTTTTGAGGAATTTTTCGGAGGATTTTCGGTGGAAATTTGGGAAGTTGCGGGGAATTTTTGTGAGTCGATTTGTTTAGGTTTCATAGTTTCTCTAAGCTTGTGGAATTTTATCAATGAGGAGATTTTTCACTGGATTTTCGTTCGATTTTTCGTGGAAATTTGGGATGTCATAGCTAATTTTTATGAGAACGTTTCTACGAGTCAAATTGTCTACATTTTATAGTTTCCCTAAGTCTGCACAATTTTTGTCAGGAACAGGGAATTTTGAAATTGCTATGAAAACCTTTGTCAACACTAGGACGAAGTACTCTCTTTGCTATTTTTCTTATTTCCCGAAACCCAAAAAATTATCCACCATTCCTTATCCGTCACGAAAATAGACGATATACACAGTTTTCTTGGATCGTAAAATCAAATGTTATTTTAACAAAAAACCACCCTCACAAACCACATACGCCACTTGATTCGAACGCGTCGTCACCTCGCGCTAGATAAGTGGCGCGACGCGATTCAACCGCGTCAGATAAAAAAAGAGAAACCACGGACTCCATCCCGGGTAACCCGTCGTTAATACGTTGTCAGCGGAGGGTGGAAGTGGAAGATAGAAAAAGGAAGAAAAAAAGAAGAAAAAGAAGAAAAAAAAAGTGGAGATAGGGAGAAATCGGACGACGGCGCTGCTCGAAATCTCTCGAGCGAAAGTTCGCGGTGCAAGAGGGAAAATTGTGGATCGAAAGCTCGAGGCGGGCCAGGCGCGGCGGTGGCGGCGGCGTCGAGTCGAGTCGAACAAAAAGCCTGAAAGCATCTGCTCGTTCTCGCCGCGGAAAGATTAAAAAGTTCCTCGATCGGCGGAGAGAGCTCGCGACAATATCGCGACAAACGAACACGCGCGTGTGCCACGCTCGACGACTCGTAACACGACCTCGTTACAAGAACGTTTCCCATTCAAGGGGAACAGGATTCCGAATGACTGTGAAAATTTCGTACGTACCTTTTCCTGCTAACGATCATTTTTTTTTTTTCTCTTCCTTTTCTTTCCCCGAGGAAGCGTCGAGTGGCGTGCGCGCTCGTTGTAATCGAGATGTCGAGGGTTGCGCGTGATTTTCGAGCGCGAGTGTTTGCTACGGAAGAAGACGATTCTGAAACATCTGAAACAAAATTTAACAGTGATACTTCGGTTAAGAGGCTGAATAATTTCGTGTTTAATGCTAGTGTTATTTCTAAGCTGGAAAAGTACTTGGGAAAATAATACAAAACAGACGTTTCGCGGCGAAATTGTAGCGAAGTAAAGGGTTGAATTCTTTTCCTCTTCAAATTCGGAGAATTAAATTACTTTCACACGTCTGAAGAGTATGTTTCAAAGTCACGGTGTGAAAATTGTCTGAAAAAGTATGAAATTTTTATTTCGCAAGATTCCTTATCAAAGTCATTAGGACCTAAAGGGTTAAGAATTTCAGATTCCAAATTTTAGCCTCTACCATGAATTCAATAAGATTTATTTTTAATACAGCAATTCGTTCGAGTATCCTTTCGTGAATATATAAGTATGCTTTAGAGTCCTTGTGTGAAAATTGTCTGCAAAAGTATGAAATATTTATTTCGCAAAATTCCTTAACAAAGTCGTCAGGACCTGAAGGGTCAAGTATTTCAGCCTCAAGGATGAATCCAACGAGCTGTAATCCTTGGGTGAATATATAGAGTAACGTTTTAATCTGTTGACGTTCGAGTACATAATAGTAATTATTTTTGCTACACACGTTCGCGATTTCGATCTCTCGGCGACGAGTCTTGAGGGCTGCAGCACGAGCAACGGCCGATAAAAGGGTCCTGGCGACAAATGGCCCCGTAAGACGTAATAAAATTCGTACGCTGCAGAAGGCGCGGTGCGGGCTTCGCGTTTATGACGCGTACTCACGAGACAGATGGCCAGGTATCGTGAATGTGCGGGGATAATGCGCGCGATTCTTTTCGAATCTCGTAAATCCAGGAGATTCGAGCGTCTGACGCCCCGTGGGGAGCTTCTTATGGGGCATGAACGGTGGAAACACTGTTGCGCGGCCATTAGAACTCCGATGACACTTTAAATTTCAGATCCAGATGGTATAACTCGTAAAAGAAACGAAATCCGTCGAAATTTCACCGTTCGATTTCTATAAAACGTATTAATACGGGGCTTTTCCTACGTGAATCCGTCGAACTTTCCTGAAATTTTTAAAATTCGCGATTCTTAGTCTCTCTTTCGATTATTGGAAATTCTAGAACCGTTGAATTCTCAATTGAGAATAAGAGAAATTCAAAGTTCGCAAGGTGAGATAAATTCTAGGGAAGGGCTAAAAAATGTCAATTATTCGTGAAAATTTTTATAAAATTTCGAATTCTCAATTTCCGTTTCACCTATCTAAAATTTTGAAACCACTGAAAGTTCATTTGAGGAGAAGAAAAATTCAAAATTCACAAGGTGAGACAAATTCTAGCGAAGGGTTAAAGAAATTTCAATTATTCCTAAAGATTTTCGACGCAAGAAGGCGCGCAATTTTTCAGTAATGTTCCGCTGGGTCAATGCACGGTTAAAGGGTTAAAATATAAACGGCAGTTAGGCCAAGAAGAGATTTGCACGAAAGCGAGAGAGAGAGAGAGTTCGCGTGGCAGGGCGATCGTTTGCCTCGAGGAACGATCAAGAGTGACGGGAGCAATTTGTCAAAGGGAATTCGGGCCAATTAATGGCATCGACGTTCGACGTTTCGTGGTGAAAAGTGACGACGTACGTTTATTAATTATGCGTCAGCGTAAATAGGAATACGATCGGTTAAACGTCCTGGCTGGGAAAAGTTCCGGCTCTCCCATCCCTCCAATTCTGTTGGAATATCAATTAAACTGTAATTATTCTGCGGAAATTGCGTTCGATAGTTGTAAACATAATTTCGACCGCGGCCGACGTACGGCCACCTTTATTCGAATCGATACTATTTCAAACAGCCGACTCCCGATGCACCGTACCGCCGCTTCTCTCTCTCTCTCTCTCTCTCTCCCTTCGAAAGGCCTCCTTTTCACCGCGAAATATTAATTAAACGCGTTAAATATCGCCCCAGAGCGTAATCGAAACACGATCGTCGTGTAAATTCGAATTACCCGCGCTCTCGTAGGCGTGAACCCGTAAACATGGCGGAGTGAATCGATGATCGGATAAAGAGTGAAATGTCTCTGTCTGTATTACAATTTTCAATTTCGTTCTGGCTCCTTCTTTCTGCAGTTGAAATGTAACTGTAATGCATTGTAACATCTACGTTACTTCCGCTGCCTTGCATTTTTAGAGATTGCTTTTAGATCGATATCGAAATTTTTTTAAAAATTTCCTTTAGTTTTGAAAGGTGAGGCTTTTTGAATGAGTTCTTCAGACTTGGAAGCAGAAACGTTAAACGCATATGGTAGGAAATAAGAGTGACTAGTTTTCTCCAAAAGTTTCTCATATCTTTGAGAAGAGAAAGTGACTCAGAAAATGACTCACACGAAACCAAGTCAAACCAAAAGGATGTGTAGCTTTTTGGCAAAAAATTGAAACTGTACTTGGATAATTTCCATTTCAAAAATCTCAAAAAAAAAAAATTCAAATTTCAGCAAATTAAATTCAGATGTTTCTCTCCACATCCTACATACTGAGTTGTCCAAATACATTATTTAACAAATCCCGCAAAACGTTGCAATCTCACCCTCGCAAAGTTAAATCAACGTGCGAGTCGCTCTCGAAGAGAAGTCCTTGATGGAAAAGTCTGTGCTCAGATTTTTCCGCTATTAATGCCCGGATATTATTGGAACCGGGTGCAATTAAAGGCCTCGCGCGATCTTCTTACGTGAAAGGAGAGAACGCTTCGCGACGAATTTCGTCCACCACTTGTACGATCGAAATGATGTTCCGCGAGCCGCTCGGATATTTCAATTCCGCCGGTTTCCCCTACGGTGGTGGTGGTGGAAAAAAAAAAAGAAAAAAAATGAGAAGGAAAAAAGGTTGGATAAGAGGCGGCCGACCTAGATTTCAGACGTCGACGAGGATCCGATTCAGCGGTGGAGGGAATCGATCGAGCCGTCGGGTTCTCCAAGTAAAATGAAGACACGGGCCCGTGTCGTCGAACGGGAAATCCTTTCCATTATTTACCACGGAAATGCTCGCTCTGGAAATAGACGAGTCTCGATGTGCTGCGTTGCCCCGTGAGGTTAGGCGAGCCTCGAAAAGTCACCGATCCGGACGATCCGGTAATCGATTCATGGCTACCATACGGAACTCGATACTCTCCAGCTTGACATTACCAATTTTCCTCCTGTGTGTGAACGCGCGATAGCTTCTCGATAAATAACGCGTTTAATTTTTCGGACTGCGATCTTGTGACGTTTTTTCTTAGGTAAATTTCTACATTCTTGGAACTTTTCGAGTAAAAATATAGACGAATGAATGGTTTTTTTTTTTTGGATTTATTTTGGTAAAGATGTGGAAGAATAGAATTGCTGGATATTTCATTTTCGATAAATAGCCCGTTTAATTTTGAGACTACGATCTTGTGACATTGTTTTGGGGTATATTCTTGGAACTTTTGGAGTAAAAATGTAGACGACGAATGGTTTTTTAAAATTTATTTTGGTAAAGGGGTGGAAGGCAAAAATTGAATGCTAATTATTGGGCATTTCTTTGTCGATAAATAGCTGAGTTAATTTTGAAACAGAGATGTAGTGAAATGTTTGAGGTATATTCTTGGATCGGAGGTGAAACGAAGCGAAAATGGAATTGAAGAAGATTAAATTGTCGAGATACGAGATGTTTCCGAGAAAATCCCTACCAATCTGTAAAAGATATAAGACTGAACTTTTCATGATTCTCTGAATTGGACTTGTCAGAGAAAGAGTTACCATTTTTGGTCACTCTTAAACAGACGCATGAAGAACCAATTTTTCTCTCTCTCAACTAAAAAATTCTAACACAAATGTGAATGCAAAAATGAGAGAAGAAATAAAAAATCATCACAGAAAGAGTTACCATTTTTGTCATTTTTAAACGGACGCGTGAAGAATCAATGTTTCTCCTTCCCAACCAAGTAATTCTAAGATAAATATGAACGCGAAGATGGAAATGAAAAATTAAACTTACCACAGAGAGAGTTACCATTTTTAGTCACTTTCAAATAGACGCGTGAAAACGCAATTTTTCTCCTTCCCGAGCAAATACTCGAAGATAAGTACGACCGTAAAGGCGGTAGGGAAAAAAGTTAGCGCGAGCATGGAGGAATAATGGGGCCAGAGGAGGTTGCCCATTTCCCGTGATATTCTTCTTCCGTTTCCCAGGCCGAAAATCGCTCGTCGGACAACGAAGGATCGTCCGGGCGACGGAACGTTTCCCATCAAGACACTCCACTCGCGGCGTGATATTTTCCATCAACACGACGGAGGCCCTTCGTGTTTTCCGGCAACCTTTCATTACCCTCGTCACACGAATCTGTTTCAGTCCTCAGCTCCGCACTTTCCCGGGGCATTAACGCGTGAAACTTGACGGGGACGGTCGCTCCACCCTCTGTCTCTTCCCTCGATTTATACACCACACTACTCCGCGGCTGACAACGAGAATTTCGGAAACCGTGCTTGCTTCTAACCATCGAGCAAACTCGCGAACCGATAGTTTGCTCGTTGAAGGGACGCTCAGCGAAGGGTTGACGATGTCTGCTCTCCTGGGACCTCTTTGGGGATTCAACCTTCTATTCTGCTTCGGGAACATTTTTAATTCCTGGTTCGTTTGAACGAATTTGGTGTTCCTGGCACAATACTCGAGGATATCTTGAATTTATTTTGTAATTTTGTGGAGGAGTTGAAGAGACCTATGAAATAAAGCGATTAAATAGTAAGTCAGGGAAGACTAATTTTCCCTGGATTTTCCAGTGGTCGACTAATGTTTCCTGGGTATTCATGAAAAAAAAGATAAATACATGTAACAAACGAAGAATACAAATGTGCCTATTTATCGTCTTTATCGATCTAGTTATCGACAACTTCATCGACTCCTCTCCAAATCGTAAATCAACAAAAGTTAAGAAGTTCCAAATACCCCGAAATTCCGGCTTATTAATAATCACTCCTAAAATTATTAATAAGACACTCCTGAAATCCTCCGGACAATAAAACGGCCCTTTCGTTCAAGAGTTCACCCTGTTCGTAAAAAAGCTTCCATTAAAAGCTACCACTTCTACACCACCTGCTTCTCTTCTCCTTCGCCTCTCACACGCTGTGTCGAGCATGTACCCTGAATCGCGGTACACAAACAGAACAGAGGGTAGCAAAGAAGGCAAGATCAAAGGCCTAGGCGGCACTTCTGTCTCCGAGATGGCCTCTTAAGCCAGAGAGAAGTCTTAACCAAACCCTTGCAGGCCAACAATTCGCCAAAATTTCACGCTGTTCCCCCTTTCCAGAAAGTGTTTCCGCGAGAAGCCGACAAATGTTTCCGGAAGTGACAATCAAAAGGCGTTCTCGGGAAACGGAGAAGATTTTAACCGGGTAAAAATTTCGACAAGTCGAGGATGAGAATTTAGGGAGTTAGCAGCAAGTTTCAGGGGATTCCCAGAAAATTCTAGGGAGATTCTAGAGATAACCGGAGAGTTTTAAGGAGTTTTTACTAGAGTTGCTAGAGTTCTCTAGTATTTCCTGGAAAAGCTCGCCAG
>NW_017100145.1:57757-110997 GCF_001263275.1 Habropoda laboriosa
TCTTGGGAGCTTCTCAGAACTTTCTGGGAATTTCCTAGGATCTCCCTAGCAATTTTCTACATTCTCCTCGTCTCTCCTCTTCTATTTTGCCCCACTTCTCTCTCACCTTACTCAACGTTACAATCGCCTTACGAACGAAAAAAAAAATACTCCACCCTGTAAACGTCTATTTTCTCCCGCGTTGAATCCTGAATCGTAAGAAAAGCTCTCCCTCCAGATCTCGCGACACGTTGAACGGAAATCCTCGGCAGAGCGTATTCAACCCCGCATGGACCGCTGGTCACAGTGACACGTCGGGATTTTCGCCGTGAACGACGAAACGGTTTGAGTTAAGGTGAATTATACCGCGCGCAAAAACAAAGGGGCAGCCTGTCGTCGCGGCGCTGTGAACGTCGCGTCGGGATCGAGGGCGAAAAGGGCGGCGAGGCGTGCACGGGCAAAGATCCCCCGCGAGCCTTTGTTTCTGCCTGGCTGTTTGCTCCCGCGACAGGAAATTAACAGCTCGGTTCCGCTCTCTACGCAGCCTCGCGTCGTATTGTTCAGCCCGAAAAGTAATCTGGGATTTGTCACGCTCGCGTGTACTCCGATATTAGAGGAGATCGCGCGCGATCACCTCTCGCACACGGAAGTGTACGGATTCCTTTGCAAAAGCTGCTCGGTCGCGATACTTATCACCGGCTAAGGAGCAATTAAACGAATTGCCGTTCTGTAATTGCCGTTCTCCGATCTTGCAACGACGAAGCGCGGAAATAACGCCGCTTTGACGATGAGTTTCGTGGTGGAGACGGGGGCGAGGGGTGTTTGCCCTTGTTTTACATTACCTTGGAAAGGGGATCGGGTTGTTTCGCGATGGAACGCGGTGTCTTTGAAACGTGCTGTTAGGCGAGCACAATTGGAGATGATCCGTGGTATGTTTAGTGTTTTGGAAGGTGAAATTTCTTTGTGCAGATGAAATTTGGATAGACTGATGTCTGGGAATAGAGTTTTTGGAAACATTGCTTCGTAGGTGCAACTATATATAATTTAGTGTTTTTTGAGAGAAATTTAGGTGTTTTTGAAGATGGAATTTCTTTGTGCAGAATGAAATTTGGATAGATTGACGTCTGTAAACAGATTTTTCGGAAACATTGCTTCGTAGGTGCAACTATATATAATTTAGTGTTTTTTGAGAGAAATTTAGGTGTTTTTGAGCGTTGAATTTTTTTGCATCGAATGAAATTTGAATAAACTATGTTCTGGAAGTAGATTTCTTGGGAAAAATTGCTTCCTAGCCGCAACTATTTAAAATTTAGTTTTTTTTTTTGAGAAAATTTTGGTGTTTTTGAACGTTGAATTTTTTTGCATCGAATGAAATTTGAATAGACTGTTCTGGAAGTAGATTTCTTGGAAAAAATTGCTTCCTAGCCGCAACTATTTAAAATTTAGTGTTTTTTTGAGAAAATTTTGGTGTTTTTGAACGTTGAATTTTTTTGTATCGAATGAAATTTGAATAGACTATGTCCTGGAAGTAGATTTCTTGGGAAAAATTCCGTCTTAGATGCGACTATCGTGCAAATCATTAACTGTCTATAATTTAGTGTTTTTTCGAGGGAAATCGAGGTATCCTTTCCGAAAAATTGGACTGTTACTACTACACAATGCTGCAGGTTACAGTTCAATGCATTTAAAACGTAAAATTGCAAGAATCCAAAGAATGATATTATTTTTATAATATTATCGGTGCTCCATTTTAAATGAAACATATTTTAGTACATATCTATCTTCTTTGTTGCGCTTTAATAATTCCACGAACCGTGAAATTTAAACAAATTTATTCATTTCATTTCGGCCGGTTGAAATTTTTAATCAGTATGCACATGTGTTACAGGTTATACCTGCTACATCGATTTTTTCTTCTTTTTTTTTCGGACGGGACATCAATTTCCACAAATTTAAACTTCGCTGACTATGCACAGTAGTGCGCGCAAAATTATCACCGAGCAATACTACGTTAAACTGATTTTAATCAGCAGAACTTAATAACGTTTTAGCATAAATCAATGAATATCCGCGCGATTCTCCAATACTTCTATCCTTGGTACAAATTTCCACGTACGATCTTAACCTTTCTTCTATATCAGTGATAAGAAACCAGCCGAAGTTTGCACAACCCACTTCAATCAGCTAAAGTGAAAAATTCTCGACTTTGCGCGATATACGATTCTACGAAACAATTTTCGAACAGATCTCTATGGTTTCGGTATGGATAATCTGATAAGAGCAACAGCAAACTTTCATCTGCACATCTCGTTGAAAAAGCGTCTACATTTTTCACCTGTATGCTAATTTTTCACTTAACAAACAATTTCTGTATTAAAATTAAATAAAAAACTTCTTCGAATCAACACTCTTACCAGGGAAAAATGTGTTTACTATGTTAGTATACATGTACAGTAAAAAATTCCAGCCTAGAAATGAACAATTTTATTAAACGAATAAATTAGATTTCTCAAAGTCACTGATCTGGATCATTTCTCAACCGATCAGGAATTCCACCGTTAACACCCACTAAAAAAAAAACACCATTATCTCTTACCCACAGTCGCGCTTCATATCACCGCCTATTAATAACCGCGCAATCGATCAGGTTTAAATGTGAAATAAACAAAGGCACGATAACTCCCACGGTAACGTGTAAGTTCTCGGAAGCTGATCTCACCGCTCGGAGAAACCAATGAAATGAATTGCAGAAAAAGAAACGACGACGACGACGACGAAAACAAAAGCTTTGCCTAGAAAGTGTTATCGTTGCTCCAGATCCATTATCTGAATCGCGCGACGTGTAATCGTTCGGCATACATTATCTCGCGCAAGTTTCGATCGATGTTAGCGCGTGCAAAGTCTCCTAAATTTTCCCTCCGTCCAGCTTTCTCTCCCCTCTGGGATTCGCGTAAACAAATTTCGCGCCGCGTGTGGAAATCCGCCAGAGGAAAGAAAAAAAAGCGTCGGCGAAACGAAGAGCACGAGCCAATCAGATAATGGTCGGAGTCGGAGAAAAATCACGGCTGAGAATTAATCGCCGCGTTTATATCTCGTTTAACGTCTTCCTGGACGAACGGACGCTCGCTTGGCACAGCTTCAGCCTATCTTCTCGCGCGCCGAGTTTTCTGTACCCTCCGCGGAGATATTTTCAAACACGGCTTTCAGATTAGCGCGAGTTTACAAGGGAAACACTGTGAGCGCGTTTTGCCCATGAACACGGTACCGTACTTCCAGTTTCACCGTTGCGAAACGTTCGTAGGAATCGAGGGCGGGATATTTTTCGAGGAGGTTCGGAAATATCGACTCGTTTCGCTTGGGAAAATTCTGACGGATCGTTTGATACGGAGATTATTGGAATTTATGGTGTAAGGGCTGTCTGATCTAAATAATATACGTCAGGATTTATTTAGACTGATGTGGAAAACTATATTTAATAATCCGTCCGTCGTGGACGCCTCGTCCTTATCAATTACACGCTTCCTAATTCGTTCTAATACAATTCTCTCCATTCTTACTTAACGCGTCCTTATATACGAGCCTTGACGTCCATCTCTTGCCTCCGGGAAACCCTGGCACAGGTTGGGGGTCCTTACCTTTTCTTTTAGGGTCCGAAACCACCGCCGAGTTGGAGTGTCTCAGCCCGGGTGCAGGGAATCCGTCTTGTGACATAGGCGTCCCGCACGCGGCGTTGGGTGGCCGGTGGCAATAAGGTTAAGTTAGCTTAGGCCCCTCTACTTCTCTCAACTGGCGGCGTTGGGTGGCCGGTGGCAATAAGGTTAAGTTAGCTTAGGACCCTCTACTTCTCTCAACTGAGCTTGGGACCAGCTATGGCAGTCGCCCCCAAGTCGGTACGCCCTTCCCAGTGGGACTCTAGGTGGCCGCCTTACAGGGTGGGTTAGGCACAGTTACATAACGCTAGATATAATACATATATACACATTCGCGAAATGTCCCCAAGTGCTTATTCGTCCCTGTCCATTACCACTACCTAGAACTACCCTATCTTATTATACCCTTCCCTTGGTATATATACAAACTCACTCGCTCTGTTGAATCCCTTCCCTGGAATTCCCCACATGCATTAAACCCCCAAAGGTCATTCACTCGTCCTCGCACACGGGGGTCCTTACCTGACCCAGCCCTTAGCGCGTGGGGGTATCAAGGCGTTGGGACCTCTCGGTCTGCGGGTCATAAACCAGCGCGAGTCCCAACGCTCCCTCGACCATACCCTTCTGGTGACTGCTCCGCCGGCGATCGGGTCCGACACGCGTGAATGCGTGTGTGGCGCGTACCGGCGCGGCGCGAGCGAGTGCGTGCGTGTGAGCGAAAAGCGAAGCGTAGAAGAGGCACGCGGGCCCCGGGACGAGAAGGCAGTTGAAGGTAGCGCGCCGAGGCTCGAGCTGGCTATGTGACGGTGTATACTTTCTTTTCCTGACGAATTGATCCCACATATACGTGTCTTGACGCCCCTCTCTTGTCTCCGGGAAACCCTGGCACAGGTTGGGGGGTTTCTACGGAGCAAGGTTGCCTGACCCAGCCCTTAGCGCGTGGGGGTGTCAAGGCGTTGGGACCTCTCGGTCTGCGGGTCATAAACCAGCGCGAGTCCCAACACTCGCCCGACCATACTCTTACTATGGGATAAATTAAAAGATGATATTTCAATTATAAACTCTTCCTTATTTTTTACACGCGGGGAAGGCACGTCTCTGCGCAATCGTAAGAGATGGACAAGATGCTAAAGAAAAAAAAGGATATCAGGATCCAGCCATACTTATATCAATCCGTCTCAGTATGCTTCTCACTCACTTCTCCTAATGATCCAACAGAGGTTTCAAGATTGCTCGTTCTTCGAGATTTCGAGATAAGCTTGATGATTAATTTGGATTTTGAGTGGGCAGGTTGATGTAGGAATTTTTGGGTTCGGTGCAGTGGTAAATTATAATCTGTAGATAATATGTAGATATGTTGTGTTCGTTAAAACTGGAGTATTGAAATAAAGGCAGATTAAGATTTCGAGAGATTAGGTTGATATAGGAATTTTTAAATTAAGATATCGTGACATCGTAAGTGGTAATAAATCACTTTGTACATAGATTAACATTGTACTTAATGTAAATATTGAGATAAAAGCAAATTGCACGATACAGTTTAAAAGTGGCCAAATAAATGTGGACCAGTTGGAATAAAGAGGCGAATTTTGGGATCGAAGGGTGAAGAGGCGCAGGAAAAGGGTTGTAAAAGGGAAAGTGGAGGTCTTTAGGGACAGAAACCACGAAAACCGCGTTTTCTTTGCACGAAGATTCTTCACTTCCATGCAAAATTTTATCAAAATTCGTGTGTCACCGATTTTCGGTGACTTTCCGTTCACGCCGCGTGGGTCGTATGCGTCCCATATTGTCGAGACTAACAGTTTTGCTTTTCGCCCTATATGTCTTCCAATATCTATAAGATGGCAAAAATCATCGTTATCGAGAAAAAGACAACGTTTAAGATATGCTATAGAGCAAAGGAAAAATGTTTGTTTTAACAAATTATCGCCGTAGTTGCATAGTTTAAGTTAGCGGAAGGAAAAGGCCGAAATATCAGATGGCCTGAACGGAAAGACCAGAGTGGGGCGTGTGCGACCCACGCGGCACGGAACGTGTTAAATCATATCCCTTATCAGAGTTGCAAGGGTCATTTTGCCATCTTTGCGTCGCGAATCGTGTCAAATTATCATCACACTCGTTCGACACAAACCTCCACAACAAACTACCGTGCAAAAGAATCATCCTTATCAACTAAAATTCCACGGTAACGTGTTAAAGAGTTACAGGAAGTCTCACAGGCGGAAGCTGCCGCGTTAAAGTAGGAACTTGTTGCGCGACAGCGAGTTTTGCTTCCATGAATCCATCACGGGCCGGCACGGTGACACTTAATGTTTTTAAATCACAATATTATCCTTTCCTTTGCATGCGAATACAATGATTCCGAGATACGCCCTCTGATCAGCCATTCATGAACTCTTATTTGCGAGACTTGTACCTCGCCCGGAATATCATCATCACCGCCTCCGGAGTCGTATCGTTCATTTTTCCCCGTAATTCGGAAAAAATTCGATAAACGTGTTTTCGATCGATCGTATTTTTCGTATCTCGCAGCGGCAATACAAACATATCGCTGCGTGAGTCGTTTAATCTGCGACGCATCTCGAAGGACAGTTCGTAGGAATTATTTACGCGAAGATAGTGACGAATTTTTCGCCACGGTATCGCGAGCGTTTCCGCGAGTCGGATTCCTCGCGATTCCCGTTAAGCGTTGTTCGAAACGATTCGCGGAAACGGTTGATCATTTTCGGCGCTCGAGCTTTTAATTTTCCTCAAGGTGGAAACGTTTCGCGCAAACACGATGCAATTTAACGGAGTCGGACTGTTAAAGGTAGACACGGAATTTTAATTCGCGGAACTAGGTCGATACCGGGTGAACAAGTTTAAGATTTATGTATTCAGAGTAAGCATTTCGGACTGTGTCGGGACCTTTTAGACTACTTCGTCGGACGGGGGTGGGGGAATTTATCGCAGTTGAACAATAAGAAAATGAAACTGCGTTAGTACCTTGAGGGAACATTTTAATAGAGCTCGTTACTCAACGCAGCCTTCGTACGCGGAATGATAAATAAATAAGTGGTATCTCGAGGTGACAGATCTTTGAATTAATCGCTATGCCCTGGTAAGTTTCGCAGACGACAAATTTCGACGTCTGACTTATGACTGACTTCTCTAATCAATATATGTATGTAGCTTCGAGTCGTGATTAAGTAGTAAAGTCAACCACATCTCAGGCGCTCGAAATTTTTCCCGATGCGCAAATAGTGCAAGTCAACTATTTCTCAGACGATTGAATTCCGTCGGGATCAGTAAGTAGTGCGAGTCAACCATTTCTTGGACGCTCGAATTTTTTCGGAATTAGCTAGTGGTACAAGTCGATCAATTATCGGACGTTCGAAATTTTTCGCGAATCAGCAAGTAGAGTAAGTCAATCGTTTCTCAGCCGTGCCAGAATTTTCCAAGTTCGAAAGACTGTGGTAAAGTAACTCATTTTATTACTATTTTTTTAGCGTATTCATTTATTACAATGTATTAATTTCGCGTTGGGTTAACAATTGCACGCAGTAGATTAGTTAAAAGTTGTTTCTAACTTTTATTTAGCATTTGAAAGTTAACGTTCCTTCTGTTTCGAAATGGAGAGATTCAGGCCACCACAGGAATCGAGGAAAGGACTTCAGTATCAGGAAAAATGAACGAACGCAATTGTTTAAGAAAATACCAATACTGTTTCACAGCATTTTACAGTCTACTTATTTCTTCCTTAAACACCACATCCACTTTCTTCTGCGGAACGCTCATTTTTCGAACAATACTCCTTTCGAAAATTAAATAAACCAAGTGTGAGTATCCTTAAGAACGCGTAATAATCGAAAAGACCGCAGAAATCCCGATATTCAAGCCTCAAGTATGTAAACTAAATAGCTCAATTGACCTCCACTACTGATTAAACAAGTTAAAGTAAAAATGAAATTAAAATCCACCTGATTCACCCAACCTAATACGATCCAATTCACTCGAACCGAATGAAACCGAAACAAAAGTGAAATTAAGATACAGCTAATCCTCGAAGTCCCGCGAACAATCTCCCCTCGCCTCAGAAAAAGCCATCAGCCAGCCGACGGTGACTTTTTCCCGGCGACAAAACGCGCGAAACAACGTGGACATGGACACAAAAACGTTCCCAGCCGGTCGTCCATTGTGCAGAAAGATTCCGTCCCCGTTTTTCAGAACACGCTGTCCGACTAGCCACGAAACAGCCCCGTCATTTTGTCGCCGCTCCTCTATCAGATCGTCGAACGGATCCATTGTGTCCAGCAGGACGTAGTCATCGTCTGTTGCTGAAAGAATAATGGCTCGAGGGAGAGAGCCGTTTCCCTCAAACGCGTGAAACAGATCGTACGCGATTACGAGAGAATCGCGCCGTAGCTAGGCTCGCGAATCGTTAAATTACAAGGCGCTGCCAGGTCGTCTTCGCGTAATTTCACGGCCTACGGAACCAGCTGATAGTGTCTCGGATGTAACAAAGCAACGCGGGACGTTTCTTAATGAACAGAACACCGCGATTTTCATGCAGGCCGACAGACGACCTCGACCCTTTCCTTCTGACCCCTTTCCAGGGAAAGATTCGAGGAGGAACCGCGTGAACGCCTTCGCGATGATTGCTCGCTTCCGGTTAGAGGTTTGTAGAGCCTGCAGTTTAGCCAGGAATACCGAGTTTATGTACCTTGTCAGATAGAGTTTTTTTTTGTGTTTTTCTGGGAATTGGAATGTGAGGTTTGATTCGTAGGATTTTGGAGGGTTTGTTTTTGAGAATTCTCTATTTTTGGGGCTGGTGATTTGAGAGACTCAGTTTTAGAGCGATCCAGAGAGGACTGAGAATAGTAGAAAAGGGTTCTGAGAGCAGAGACGTGGTTCATTTTGATAATATTTTAGAAATTGATATTTGCAATGCAACGGAGTATTTTCAAGTATTTCGAGCTTCTCATATTTTTTTCTTTTTTATATTTTAAGCGACATTTTGGGAATTCATCTGTGCAATGCAATGGAATGGACAGAAATCATTTCTGAAATATTTCGAGCTACTCATATTTTTTTCTTTTGTATATTTTAAGTGATACTCTGGGAACTGATCTTGCAATGCAACGGAGTACACAGAAATATCACTTTTCAGGGTATTCTCATTTTATATTTCAAAAGAAAGTTACAATGTCCTATAAGCTTTGCAAGGCTGCGATATAATTTATTTGAATTAATATTTAACAAATCTTCAATTTCCTCGAACGTTCAAACTAGCTAATTAGGACAATCAGGCTAAAGAAGGTATTCAGAATCGGTGCTTGATCTCCCTTATCTCGACGAATCGAAATTACGGAGAATTAATTAACGACAGTGCAAGAGCAACTCGTTGGTGAGTGGCAAGCAGTTATGATTGTTGTTTCGGGATCGTGCACACGTGGTTTCTGTTCGCGTGGAACGGATAGATTCGCGGTGGTTCCTGGACGTTTCAACGAGGAAAGTTCCGTGCAGAAGGAAATTTCCAATGCAGCTCGATAGCCGCGTGAGACGGCGGTCAGTTGGAAAGTTTGCCGATTACGTTTCCATTGCCTTATCAGAATTCGTGTTTCTCGAGAGTGCACAAGTGCTCGCTATTTTTGGACGCTTGCTCGATCGATCTTATCGACTGCACAAGGAAAGTTCCGATGTTACTCCATTCATCGACGTATCTTGCTTTCTCTCGACGTTCGTTATGAATGACCAAAAATGTGCTTCGAAAATCGAGAGAGAGAGAGAGATAGCAGAGCTCTGACTTATTTTCAATTTAAGAGCGACACGATCCCGGTTAGCGTTTTACAAATGTGTCAGTTTATCGGGTGATTAAACGGTGAATTATAAATGGAGGGAAAATTGCCAGTTGGGTTTTAAATGTTGCGTATTCGAAAACTGAATACTGGAAGCTTCTAAAAGTTTGATATCGTAAGTCTTCGAAAACTGAATACTGCAAATACCTATAAATGAATATTGCGAACCCAAGAATTTAGAGATTGCAAATCCCCAATGATAAATATTATAATAGAAAAACATCAATATTTAAAATCCTCTAAAAATGAAATATTGCAAATCATCAAAAATTCAACGCTACAAATCTGCAAAATTTAAAAAATGCAAATCCCCAAAAATGAAACATTTCAATCACCAAAACTACCCAAAGTTAAACAGTCCAATTGCAAAAGTTTAAAGATGACAAACTTCCCAAAAATGAATCACAGAAAACAAATACTCCAAGCCTCAAAATTTAACTCTGTAATACCTCATATCCTCCTAAAGGATCCAGCATTCGCTACCAAAGTCGCCCAATCCCGGAAACCAAATAAAAAAAACAAAAGACTGAATAAACAGAAGACAAACACGAGGCGAAAAACTCATATTTTTCTAAAGGAGCGAAAAAAAAAAAGAATAAATAAATACAAGAAAAAATGTCGTCGAAGCTGTCGGTGCAAAATTGCGACGCGAGGGAATCGTCGACAACATGGAAGCACGCAAGAAATTTGATCTGCAAGCTCGGATATTAAACTGACGGGGGCTAGGAGGGGAAGAGAGGGACAAAGAGGGTGGAGGCGTGGTACATACGGGACACCCCTAGTCAAGCCAGCTTTCAGCCAGAAAGTCCAAAGACAGGAAAGCATCGCTACTGTACGACGGACCTCTGATATCAAAGGTAGGGAGATAAGAGACGCTTCTCGTCTCGAGATTGGCACTCGAGATTGATACACGCGTGCTTGATTTTCGCTTGTTCTTTGAAGAGACTCGCCGGCCGCTCGATGCCTCTCTCCTCTCTCTCTCTCTCTCTCTCTGCCTTCCTTTTTCTCCGCTTCCCTCGTCTCTTCCTTCGGAGATATCATTGCGAGGGCAGGTTAGAAATTGCACGGGGTCCCTTTCGAATTTCACGCGACAAGCGCAAATCGCGGGATTCTCGATCGTTCGAGCGAAACTCCCGGCGATTCTGGGTCGTTCGAACGAAATCGAAAGAAAGGAGAAAAGAGGAAAGAGAAGTTGTATCGGGAGGTATACACGTGAACAGTGTAACGTGATCATCTTCGATTGCTCTGCCCTTAGTGAGTATATTTTTTCGGAAACTTTCGATAAAGCTGCAATTTTTCAATGTTCATCTGTTTTTTTTTTTGGATGTTGTACGTTGTCGAAATTGCTTTTAATGATCAGTCCATTTTTTCAGAAGCTTTCTAGGACACCGTCAATTTTTTACAGACGAAGCTGCAATTTATATTAATGTTCTAGCAGTAATTCTGTTTTTTTTTAGATGTTGTATGTTTTTTCGAAGTTTTCTAGATTACCATCAATTTTTGGTAGACAAACCTACAATTTGGTTTTTTTGGTTGTTTTTACCTGTTAGGTGTTGCATCTTTCAACAAAGAGTGTCTACACGTGTACAACAATGATAGCAACATGGCAATGTACTTGCACTATCTCTCGTAAGTGTATTCTCAGAACGATCTCCATTTCGATAAGCAACTAAACCGTGCCAGTCTTCAACGAACAAATCAAGGATTTAACTCGTTTTCTAATCTTCATTAAAAAAAAAAAAAAATAGAATTCTATTGAAAATCGTATCTATCCCTGAATAAAGAAAAAGATTAAATAAATAAATACTTGCGAGCACTAGCGTACATCTAGATTTCAACGAAAATCCGATAGGTTTAGAAAAATCCTATCACGTCGTTGAACAAAGAAAAAGATCAGAGGGATCGATACTTGTGTCTAGATTGTCTATAGATACTGCAGACCCAAGTGTCTCCATTATCAGTCAATATCTCCATTAATAACCCAAGGAACAAATCACCGTGACATCTGAAACTTCCCAAAATCCCTCGCAGCTTGACGTTCGACCCAGCGCTAAAATCTGTGAAGCCTACCCTCTTGAATAATGCAACCACCTTTCGAAACTCCACTTTGCATTATAATAATCCCCGAAACCTGTTAGACTTTCTCGAATCTTTTTGCGACCTGCCGTAGCGTGTTAGATGGCAATTTGATCCCAACTAAAATTCACCTGCCATTCTTTCGGAGCGCGTGACTACGCAACATTTGCTCTAGCCAGCCTCTAGGCTATTCCGTGTATTAAACCACAGGTAGAAGACCCTTAGAACAGTAGGCGTGTCTCAATTCATGAAACTTCGCTAACCCAACCGAAAATCCTATACTGATACACTTTTCTTCCCACGGAGAATCTACGAAACACGTTAAAAAAGGTAGAAAAATAGTGTAGGAGTGTGTTTGGTCGTAGACAGAGAGTTCACGAAAGTGAATAACAACGACAGTTTATTGTCTAAGGTAATTTAATGGTAACACTTAACTCTTGGCTCTACTCAAATCTCTCTCAATGACTCTCGATCTACGATATTTCGACTCTCAATGCCTCGAGCGCGACTAGTTCTTTCATTCTTCGCGAAAATTCTCAAAATTCATCCAGTTTCGTCTATCGAACTTTTCTGCAGTCGCGCATCCTTCGTTCACCCGAGACTCTCGCGCTCTCCTTCCAAACACTTATCATTCACACCTCTGTCGCTTGGACCCAGATATTCTTCGTTCATACACCTACACTACCGGCCAAAAGTTTGGAATCACTGTGCATTGCAAGTTACACAAAAACTCTGAGAAAAAAGTCAGCAGCTTTAAGAATTTTTTAACGAATTTTGTAAATTGCTATTTATCTCCACAATATCAATATCAAGTCTATGAAAAATTAGTAGCAGATTCAGTACTGATGAAAATTGAGAGGTGATTCCAAACTTTTTGCCGGTAGTGTATATTTAACTAAACATTCACTCTTAGCTCTACTCAAATCTCGATACTCGATAATTCGCGCTCTCTGATGCCCCCTCTCTATATTTTCATTCTCAATGCCTCGAGTGCGTCTCGTTCACCCTGCTTCATTCTTTCGTTCACTCATTCTCCCTTTTTTCATTTCTCCAGCTCTTTCACTCTTTCTCAAAATTCATCCGGTCATGTTCACCCAACTTTTAGCACCCTTCGTTCACCCGAGACTCTCGCGCTCTCGTTCCAAACACTTATCATTCGCACCTCTGTTGCTTCGACCCAAGATTCTTCGTTCACACAGCTATCGTTTTTAGCTAAACATTCACACCTTCCCAGTCCACACACTCGTTACCTTACATTCTCATAATCTAGCATTCCTACAATCGAAAGAAAAACACTTGTCGAACGAAATTCTCTGCAGCACCTTCCCTGAAACGAGGTCCAATTCCAAATGAGAGAATACTCTACTCTCTAGTTCCCCTGGTCGATCACAATGGCCCTGTGATTGTTGTTCCGAACGTGTGCTATTCGAGTTCCAGTTTCCATATTCCGGGACGGTTTTGCGGGGGGTTGTATCGAGGTCGAGCCACGACCTGGTACAATTAACGAAAACGCTCGTCCATAGAACGATTCCCGTGGATTTCACTCGATCCGCGTCGCGCCCGTACTTTTTTCCTCTGTTGAACGCCTCTAGTTCGCGGATAGCATCGCGAAAAAGAGTGGACAAAGCCGCGCAGATTGGACAATGCAATCCGCGGAACGAGGTGAAACGATCGGTTCCTGGGAGGACGACCGAGGCTCAAAGATTTCCCGGACAAGCGTGTCCCGAGGGGCGTGCCTTGTTGTATAATGTGGAAAAATGCTCACCACGGACGACACACAGATGGAACGATGAAATTGTTTCGTTCCGCGGCACCAGAGGCCACGGCCAAACCAGAGAGAACCTTTAATCCTCGCGTATTCGGGTCAACCTGGTTGTTCCCGATGCATCATCCAGAAACTGGTAACCAGCGCGCGATCATCGATCTTACTGACTGAACTACCGGGGCTATCCGCAAGCAAACACGCTTTTTGTTCATTTCGCGGTAATGAAATGGCCCGATGCACACGACTGCGATCCTGGATAGAGGTTTTTGCACCGTGCACACCTCCCTCTCTCTCTCTCTATCTGTTCTGCGAGCTGGTTTCTATCGGGAGGATCGGTTTTAATTCGGTGCTACTTGGCTGGATTTTGAAATAGAGTAGATTGGAGGGTGGGAAGAGTTCGTTCGGTGGGTGATTAGAAATGGAGATTTTCGATGGATTCTCGGGTGGTTACGCTTTGAATAAATTGGAGAATTTGGGTGATTGTTAATCTGGTGAGGTTTTGCGGGGGAAATTGAGCGAGATCTGCGGCGGAAATTGAGCGGAGAAGTGTCTCGATGAAATTGACGAGATCTTTAATATTAGGTCATTGCATAAGTTTGTACTGAGGGCGACAAATATTTGAATGAAAATTCAAGGAAATTTTATAGTGACGACAATTGTCTTGCAAAAAATGAAGAATGGAAAAAACTTGTGGAATGGGAAGGTGCTTACATTTTTGTTAATCAAATTTAGAGGTTTCTTGGAAATACCTAAGATATTAGGAGATTTATGGTCCTAAGTTATTAGAGATTCTACGATTATTAGTAATCACGAAATTATCTAGAATCCTTACTAAATCCTTGACACACTTGGAATGTTCCATGATTCTTAATTCGAGCATTAACCCCTTAACCTATGATTTCTTTTCTGACTATGCATCTAAGTATCAAGTAACGAAAACTAGTCTGTCACAAATTAATTACACTTCGTAATCCTAAGTCTTACAAATTCAAACGAAATTTAGGATTACAATGAATTTTTCTTACTAATATAACGATTTTTGTCACATCTTCACCAGAATCTCTGCCACGAGTCTGACACGTTGTTACATGTTAAGGGGTTAACGTAGCTTCCATTCGTACACTTCGAAAAACAAAAAATTACCAATACAGATAATCTACAAACGAATTCCTAAATTCCGCAAAAAACAGCCGAACAACAATCCCCCAACGTTCGAACTTCGAAATTCGACATTTCCCCTCGCACAGTTAAACACCCAGCAACAAAGTTAAATTGCTGAATGACTAATCACAGAGTCCCCGGCGCATTAGAACCGCTAATTTCAAGACAATTTCCGTGGTTTCAATTCTATACTGCGTACACGGCCAGGGAATTGGAACGAAACTCGAAACTGGACAGCGATGAAATGCTGTTACGCGACCAATCCGTTGTTCACCGTCCCCGTGTACCGATACATCGATACAGGGACAGTCACGCGTTTAATTCACCGCTTTCATCCGCGGGTAAACATCGGAGCTTCACGATTTAATTGGATATCAAACAATAACCGGGCCTCCGCTCGATACTGTTCCCCGCCTGACAAAAGCGGCGCGTGGTCCTTTAAATCGTTGCTAAATCTGACACGCTGACCTCTCTCTCCTCTCTCTTTCTGCTTCCGGTCTACTCGTGTCGCTGTCGCTACGTTGGTTGTACATTATAGGCGGTTGGTTGTTCGTTGGAAGGAAAAGATCGCAGCGGCAGGGTGAATTGGTTTTACGTGGCATCAGAAGGTTACGGCCGACCGGAAGCCCCGGCTTCGAAACCATTTTCATGGGGAAAACCATCGCCCTTTACGCATCGAAATCTAATAATAACCGCACCGTATACATATGCATGCGCATCGATTTGCGTTTACAGCCGGACACACGCGTATAGTCTCCTACAGGGTGTTTCTGAAATTCTTGATCTAGTATTTCATTGTTAATAATGTCCTGTTTTTTTTTTTTTAGCGAGCAGCTTTGCTTCAGCTAGGTTTTCGCCGAGGATCTCGCTAGTTTTGAGAGTGTTCTTTAAGAAAATACGATACTGTAGGATCTTTTGTTAAGATTTGAAGCAATTTTTATGGTCTCCAGGCAAGAACTTCTTCGATTTAGAGAAAAAAGAATTAAAGAAGGGGAGAAGGAAATACAATGTTACTAACTTAACGAATGGAAATGGTATCAAGTCGACGAATGGAAATTGATCCTGAGATTGACGGAAAGAAGTGAGAAAATTGAAAATTAGAGGAATACGAAACGTAAAGTTAGAGCTGCTTACGATCGAATTAGAATTCCACAGCTCCGCTTGGAAAGAATTCCCCAATTTTCCCGAATTCGCAGCGATTAATCGGAAGCTTAGCCGCGAGGGGGGCGAAAACATACGAGGAAATTAGCAGGGAATTTCTCGGGAATTCCTGGACACCGTGTACAGGTGGCCGCGTAGGTGCGCGCATTTCCATACGTATATAGTTGCACGGTTAGAACTATTATCGGGGCGCTGGTTTGGCCAAGGGTCGTGCGGTCACGTGGACCAGATAGCGGTTCACGAATCACTGAACACGGAACCATTCAGCGAGAAACGCTGATGCATAATCTACGGTATTTCTCGAAATCACGCGTCCCGCTTACCGGCGAGGCCGAACTGGTGCACGGAAGGAACATGCGCGTTTGATAAATTTCAATGGCTCCAGAGAAAGAGAGGGAGAGTGGTGACCATGCTTGGAATAGTTTTAGGAGGGAAAAAAAGAGTCACCCTTCGAATGATGGATTCCAACGTTGGGTAATTTCCACGAGCTACCTGCTCCTCCTGTCTCTTTTCAAATGGAAATTGCTTAACTGGACGCCGAGCGGAGAATCCGAGTGATTTATTACGGGGAGGTGGAAAATGGTACTAAATGCTAACCTTGAGGGATCTGTTGTTCGAAGATTATATCTGAAGCCGAGGGACGAACAGGTTCCGTTGAGGAATTTCTTAAGAATTGCAGTATTAGTCGGCTACTTTGCAATTTTCGAATAAGTAGGAATACAGGGTGTTCGAGAAAATGGTACCTGTGTCGATAACGACGGTGAGCCTTTTATGCAAAGAGTATCGTGTATTATTTGCGTAACATACAGGGTGTCCCGTAACTCCTCGAACATCCGGAAATGGGGGGTTGCTGAGGTGACTCTGAACAACTTTTTCCTTTACCAAAATGTTGGTTGAAGCTTCGTTTTTGAATTATTAACGAAAAACACTGGCCAATCAGAGCGCTGCCAAGAAATGTTACCAATGAGAGTCCCAAGTAAAATATGTTCCGAATACTAGAGTAACAAAGAAACAATCGCTGGAGAATTCTAAAAAAAAGCATCAATTAGCTATTCTCCCTATAAACAATTACGCGACACAGTTTTGCGATCATTTAGCATCGACACGTATCGGAACCGAAGAAACAAAGCCCAGTTACGCTCGTCACAGGCGAAAGAACGTACCGCGGCTGGCCGATGTAAACGTCATCCGGTTCTGAATTAATTATCCTCGCTCGACTGGACCGCAAACACAGCGGACCGATGTTCGCTGATCGATATTCGATATTGTAATTTGCCACGATGCTGACATGTTTATGGAAACATTCGCGGCGCGTGTGCAGTTACGCCCGTCCTAATATTCGTCAGCCAACCCTTCCAAAAATTCGTCCACTCGAAAAGCTAAAGTAATCCCATCTTCGTAATTCTTTCTTTGGAAACTACTTTGTTCCGTTTTCAAAAATAAAAATCACCATCAAATCTCCTAAGAAAAAAATGCTGATCTACCACGCGATAGTTCAAGTGGAATTAAGCAACTTTTGTTTCAAGCATTTCTTCCTATTTGCAAAATTGTAGGAGTTACGTATAGGTACACTGCCATAAAACGTCCAAAAGTAGATAAATTTTGGGAATTTTTTTCATAGGTAACTATTAAACGAATCGCTTCAATTTTTTCAGAGGACGTAAACGTAGCTTTAAGCTACCATCTACAATTTTTGATAGGTAAAAATCTCACAAAATGGAGGAGAATTAAATTACGAAAGTGTTCCAGAAAATCCAACATTTTCAGAACAAGGGATAGGGTTATAGAGAATCTTTTACGACAGTCGTTCTCTCGAGAGTACTTTTAAATTACGTGTCCACTTTTCCACCGATACTCTACCGCACCCTGCTCTCGATTCCCTTCTATTCCCCCTATAGGAATAACTAAACGCGTAACGTTTCACGCGATCCTCGAGAAACCCTCGCCGATAAACAAAAGTTTCGACCCTCACGCACGACTCGCCTCCTCCTGTCATTAGATTTCCTTACGGAAGATAGATCCTGTGAGGTACAGAGGAGAAGACACACAGAGGAAGACAAAAATGGAGCAGAAAAGAGGGAAGAAGGGAGAAAAAATTCGGGCGATCTAATCCAGTGAGAAACGTGTCTCGAATTTACTTTCACGTCGATTCGCTCGACGTCAGCTTCGCCGACTTACAATATTTCCCAATTGACCGACCCACTTCGCCGAGAATTACAGATTAGCCTGACAAATTCGACCGTCGAGGTATTTGGAAACGAAAAAAAAAAAGGTTCCTATCGGTTGTAATTCCAATTTTCTCTCTCTACCGGGCACATTTTCTCGATGCGAGGTGAAAAATCAGTCGGAGCTCGTTCGTCACCCGGTAGAGTTTTTAATTACTAGGCCACCGGGGGATAATGATGACGAACGAGGTGATATCGATGTCATCGGGCTGGAAAAAACGGATCAAAAGTGACGATTTCACTCGATATCACCTGGGGAAATCGATTATGCGCGATGCTCGATTGAACTGTTTATTCCGCGAGGATATTTGTCACAAAGGAAGCGGAAAATCGTGGCTGAAAAGAATTGAAAAAGAAGAAAAGGGGATACAATGTTAATTTAACGAATGGAAATTTGATCCGGAGATTGATCAAACGATAGGGAAAAATTGAAAGTTAGAGGAATAGGAAAATACGAAAGGAAAAATTAGAACGCTCTGAAGATAAGCGGAACCGGCGGGATACGGAATTTCTTTTGTTCAATTGAAATAAAGGGATGTAGAATTTCTTTGGTTTAATTGAAAGTTTTGAAACAAAGGGATACAGAGTTTCTTCTTCTTTTCTTTCTTTTTATTTTAAGGTTCCTTTTACCTGTCGATCAGAGTCTCGAGTGTAGAAGAAAATTTGACAAGGTGGATAGGCGGTTAGTGGAACGAATCGATTTTTTCCTCGAGGAATGGCTTCGTGACTCGGTGAACAAAGATCGAGGCGGATCACGTCGAGCGATTATCCCCCGATTTTCCGGCCATCCTGGGAAAACGCCTCGAGGATTCGTCTGGAAAGACTTCCCTCGAATCTTTTCATCCAGCCGCGACTGGTAATTAGGGGACGTGCGTGAAACGAGCGTGTCGTTTAATGAAAGAAGAGATCTTCGGGATTTGATCCCTAGCGCGATCCAAGGTGATGGGGATGGATCGAGAGATTATGGGAGTTAGGGTTCATTTTTTACGTTGTTCGTAGGAAATTTCGAGATCAAGCACCGGTTTGTTACCGACAACAAGTTCAAGAAAATGGACAACCAAATGTAAATACAAAAAAGGGGAATTGCAATATTCTGTCGATAGCAACCATAATCCTCATCATTTCAAACTTTTCTATCGATACGAAGTAAATCTAGTAAAGGAAAATCGATAAAATAGCCACGTTTGAAGTACCAAAATAAAATTCAGAAGCAACAGGTAATTACGATGCTCCATCGATAGCAACCATAATTCTCATCATCTCCAATCTTTCTATCAATCCCAATTCCAAACCTTGTCAAAATAAAATCGACAAAATATCCACAGTAGAAGTATCAAAAAAAAAAAAAAAAAAAAAATAAAATTCAACAAAGTATTTATCAAATATAGCACTCCGCAGTAGCTATTGATATAAACATAATTGTAACTCCAATTATTCAAACATGAGCTAATTTAAATGATTGATAATAAATATTACGACTAATATGAATATATATTATTATAAAATAAAACGAAGCTCCATTTATATGAATCAAACGAATTAACCAACCAGAATTTACATCTTTTATAATATGAATCACACTTATAAAAGCATAATCAACATTAGGACAATAATGTATAGACAACAATAAACCTGAAACAATTTGAATTATCAAAAATACACCTAATATAGAACCAAAATTTCACCAAATATTAATATTTAAGGGAGTTGGTAGCATCATCTCCAATTTTTCTATCACTTCCAACTCCAAACTTCGTCGAATTAAAATTGATAAGACATCCACAGTAGAAGTGCCAAAAAAAGAAATCTAGCAGAGTATTTATGAAATATACACTTCCATCAAGAGCAACCATAATCCTCGTCATCTCCAATCTTTCTATCGACATGAAGTAAATCTAATAAAATAAAATCGACAAAATATCCACATTTGAAGTACCGCAATAAAATCCAATAGCAACAGGTAATTACAATGCTCCATCGAGAGCAACCACAATCCTCCTCATCTCCAATCTTTCTATCAACTCCAACCTCAAGCCTCGTCAAACTAAATTCGACAAATCATCCACATCAGAAGTAGCAAAAAAAAAAAAAAAGTGAAATCCAACAGAGTATTTATGAAATATAGCAACCACGACAGGCGTATTCGCGTGGTCCAGAAAAATTCGTGGAGAAAGAGGAAGCGAGGACAGTCTCTCGCGGTGAACGGGGACGTTTAAGGACTCGTAAATACCCGTTCCTGCGGCGGTGAAAATTTCATGTATGCACACGTGCCATGTCGCATCCCATGGCTTGCGTGGCGTCTCTCCGTTTTTCACTTTCCTCCGGTCCAGCGCTCATAAAAAACCGCTGACCGATATTATCCACTCTAAGCTGGTTTACCATGTTCCTACGTGTTCTGTCAGCTCTTCACGCCACGGAGCAACCAGCGGGAGCCAGAAACGAAAAAGCTGAACGTCACGTCGCCACGTGACGTGAGTAATTACCAGCGTGCATGCACACGCGTGTTTCTCTCTTTTTTCCCCCCCTCTCTCTCTTTCTCTACGCAAAGGACACGCGTGTGCCCGCGTGTATACACACACAGGTGGATATTGCGCACGCTCTGATACCGTGTGAGAGCTTCGGCTAGGAAGATTTTTAATAGTCGTCAGCTGGAAACACGTCATGTTAATGCATCTCGGTGCATGTAACTAGAAACTGACACACACACACACACGAGAAAACGTTCAATTTTTTTTCTCCACATTTTCACGATGATGACGACGATGCTTTATTTCTTCTTTTTTTTTTTTTTCGAGAAGCGAGACGAGCTATTTTCACGTACTCAGGTAGACTGAACCACAGTCACGTGCCACGCTAATCAGATCGATTACACGCTCGAAGTTTGACTCCCGCGGGGACGGAGGCGTTACGCGAGATAAGCAAATCGATAATGAGAGTAGGTGAAATGGTGATTCGATTGAGAGAGTTTCTGGGTTATCGACGGAGCTGATTGATCGAAGATACGACCGTTGGAAAGTTTCGATACACCGTGATTCTTCCTTTTTATAGAGTTCAATCGAATTGTGCAATTTTACTTGTCTTCTTGCCTCTCTTTCAAATTGTTGAAAATATTAGATACGCTGAAGACTGATAAAGCTTAGATTTTCCAATAACGATCTTCAAGATGATAACTTTCTAACACTCGACTAATCGCTAGAAAAATAGAAATTAGACGTTTAATACTACACGTCTGCAAATTGCAACAAAATTCAATTCCTGAGTGACTAATTAAATTTATATCCTAATCAAATTCGAATCCTGACTCAAAACTTCCAGACAATCTCTGTGCACCTGAGATCCACACTGTTCCAAGTCCTCTATCACAATTTCACAGTAAAAACGAAAAGCTACCATATTTTCTATTTAACAATCAAACTTCGTTCAATAATCAGACCAATTAAATACCTCCATACAACTTGAACAAAGCGAAGAAACTGCGCAACTCGAGAAAGTTTGGTTAAAATACAGTTGTACTTACTCGGGACACGAGTTACAGGGAAAATCCTCACACGCGAAATTTTAATAATCCGATCTGTGGAAGCGTGGAAACTCTAGATTGTAAATTTCTGATGTTTCCTCAAACGTGGCTGATACCGCCGGTTTCAGCGTCACAGAAGGAAGAGTTTGAGAAGTCTGCCGCGTCACCCTAACGCGTCTGACGATCTTGACGGGGGTTGACGAAGTTGACGGGGGCTTTTATGCAAATGCTCCCGGTCCCTTCGTCATCCGTAGTCGTTCGAAGTCGCATTCCTCGTTAAAGAACCTTCTCGATGCCGCACCGCGTCGTCGAATCTCCGACGAAATTGCCAGAACGATTTCCTTTCTTTTTTTCCCCCTCTGTCATCGTCGTAAATATCGAGAGCTTGTGAAGATCTATCTGATCGTAGTTAACGAACGTCGATCGATATAAGCCGGATGTGTGAAACAACTAAACTGATTGTCTTGTACGAATTTGCTTTATCAAGTTATAGGCGAGATATCTGATTTTCAGAAGCTTCTTGCACCGCTATAGCCTGCGTCGATACTTTGTAAGAGTGAAACTGTTTCACCGAGTTTCCTCGTTTCGTTGGAAATTAAATAAAATTTTAATATCGATACTTAAATACTCCCTTTTTTTATTCGTACTTCTTCAGTTTAAACACGTAGCTATTTCTCATTCCTCGTGAGAAAGCACAGCTCTTGTTCAAGTGAAAAATTGACAAAAAATAAACATTTTACCTGAGTTTCTTTGTTTCACTGGAAGTTAAATAAAATTTTAATATCGATAATTAAATACTCCCTTTTTAAATTCGTACTTCTTCAATTTAAACATATCTATAGCCATTTCTCATTCCTCGCGAAAAAGCACAGTTTTCGTTGAAGTGAAAAATCGACAAAATTAAACATTTTACCTGAGTTTCCTTGTTTCACTGGAAGTTAAATAAAATTTTAATATCGATAACTAAATACTCTCTTTTTTAATTCGAACTTCTTCGATCTAACGTAGCTACTTCTCATTCCTCGTGAAATGATGAAGCTTCGATTAAGCAAACCGAGGAGGAGAAGAAATGTGAGAATGTCGATAGAAAATATGGAGAGAAAAACCAAATCTTCTCGCTTGATTTTGTCCTCGCGAGATCCAAAGTATCGTTATCCTCCGTTCGACGCACAGGTCGGCCAGATGTTTGTCACGGTCATTTCTCATTCCTCGCGAGAAAGCACAGTTTTCGTTGAAGTGAAAAATTGACAAAAAATAAACATTTTACCTGAGTTTCTTTGTTTCATTGGAAATTAAATAAAATTTTAATATCGATAATTAAATACTCCCTTTTTAAATTCGTACTTCTTCAATTTAAACATATCTATAGCCATTTCTCATTCCTCGCGAGAAAGCACAGTTTTCGTTGAAGTGAAAAATTGACAAAAAATAAACATTTTACCTGAGTTTCTTTGTTTCATTGGAAATTAAATAAAATTTTAATATCGATAATTAAATACTCCCTTTTTAAATTCGTACTTCTTCAATTTAAACATATCTATAGCCATTTCTCATTCCTCGCGAGAAAGCACAGTTTTCGTTGAAGTGAAAAATTGACAAAAAATAAACATTTTACCTGAGTTTCTTTGTTTCATTGGAAATTAAATAAAATTTTAATATCGATAATTAAATACTCCCTTTTTAAATTCGTACTTCTTCAATTTAAACATATCTATAGCCATTTCTCATTCCTCGCGAGAAAGCACAGTTTTCGTTGAAGTGAAAAATTGACAAAAAATAAACATTTTACCTGAGTTTCTTTGTTTCATTGGAAATTAAATAAAATTTTAATATCGATAATTAAATACTCCCTTTTTAAATTCGTACTTCTTCAATTTAAACATATCTATAGCCATTTCTCATTCCTCGCGAGAAAGCACAGTTTTCGTTGAAGTGAAAAATTGACAAAAAATAAACATTTTACCTGAGTTTCTTTGTTTCATTGGAAATTAAATAAAATTTTAATATCGATAATTAAATACTCCCTTTTTAAATTCGTACTTCTTCAATTTAAACATATCTATAGCCATTTCTCATTCCTCGCGAGAAAGCACAGTTTTCGTTGAAGTGAAAAATTGACAAAAAATGTGGAGCGGGACGGCAAGCAGGAAAAACGATTAGCAGAGAAAGAAGAAACGGGTGGAAAATAACGTGTACCAGCCGACTCCCGGTCTACACAAATTATTTTTCTTTCATACGGGTTGCACAATTCCGTCCTGCACAGCGAGCGAGCGAGCGGGCGGTGCACTTTAATTCCTCCGGAGATTTATGCAAGCGACCGCTTTGAGCCCCGTGTGTACGCCGCGCGTAATAACGCGCGATGCGTGCACGAGCTGCAACATCGGTCCCGCGCGTTTACAGTACTTTCCACCCTGCCCAAAAACGTCACCGATCTTAATGTCCCCGCGTACGAAGATTTACGCGAACGGAACAACTGGTTTTCGCTATTTTTCTCGCTTTTTCGACGCTTCCTATACCAACCCTCTCCCTCTTTTTCCTCGTACGCGAGAATTTTTGGCTGAAGAATTTTTTCACACTCGGTGGACGCCGCGCGGACCATTAGTCTTGCTCTGTTCTCGTTGACGAGCGGTTTGCAAACTGAAGGAGAACCCTTTTCACGCGATAAGGCACTTGGAACAGGTTCAGAATTTGATTGTTTAATTTTTATTTATTTATTTGTTAGAATTTGTGGCGACCGCCACGGAAGGCCTGCGTAAATACCGATTTAAATAGGAATGGCAGCTCTTGGACCTCGAGGCGAAGATTCGGGCAAGAGAAATGTTTTAGCAATATGGGCCCACGCTCCCATTTCCTGGGACTTTTCCCAGGGCAAAAGGGGGTATTTAAGGGAACCCCGAAAAAGGCACGAGGCTTTTTGTCACAGACTTGCAATCCGCACGCGTCCTTTCACTTACATGTAAAAATTAGTTCAAGTGTTGGTTAAAATAAAATAGATATATTTAGTAGAATATTTACGCAGCGTGTCGCGGTCGGAAACGCGAAAGTTGCTCCAGCAGCATTTTTCGAGTTTCAGGTAAATCCTATACAGATTGCAAACGATCATTTATCGCGAAACAACCTATCGTTCTCGTGGAGATAACGCTTTATCAATTACACCAAAGCCACTGTGTACGCCTTGAACTAGTATTAGATGAGATTACCATTTTCTTAGCGCGTTTTGCGCCACTTTAGGAGGTACTGTGAAATCTACAGCGACCTATATACCCTCAAACGAATATCGCAAAAGTTTCACAGATGATAATTCGAATTTGGTACAATCATCACCCCGAGAATTTCCACCGCACGTTTCGCGTGAATTATCCTGCTTAGTTAGGGGAGCTAGCCTTAAATTGGATAACCGGTAAAAAGATCAGCGAAACGCGACCGATCGCCGGCTGTTTGCCGCGGCGGGTCTCGTGAATACAAATTCTAAACGGAGGATTAGGGGCTGAATCCTTAAAGAGCGACGTCGTTGGAACGAAATTAACGAAACGGCGTATTTCACGATTCGATCGATCCGCCGTTCGACAACCGCGAATTCGTCGCTGGTTAGGTATCGTTTAGGAATTATCAATCACCGGTTCACTCTGTTCCATTCGCGGCCAACAAACCGAAAAATCTCGTTGTCACTCCGCTAACGAAGCGTTCGCGGAACCAGATTTTCACCCATCAAATATTCCCTTTTATTTCATTTTTTTCCATTTTTCTCCATTCAACGCTGCAACTGGCCGACTAATTTCGGGGACAGGGAATACACAATTGTGGAGTAATTGCGTATAATAATATGTGTCAATGGAAATGTTTCTCCCGTTCTCGAGCATATTCGCGGGGAAAATTTGAATTTTGATTTAATCGATGTTCGATATCGATCAGATAACATAAAAATTTCGAAGCAAACAAAGAGCTGAGGGTAGAGAAAAGCTGTCTTGTGTACACTTGAGAATTGTGTCGCTGAAATACGAGTGACACAGTTACCATAACGTCTACCTAAAGTGTATCGAAGAAAATATGACGTATAAATAATTGGTGAATCACTTTTTTCGAAGAATAAATTTTGCAGAATCTGCAAAAATTTGATAGTCAATTATCACAACGAGCAACGATCAACATGATCATCAGTTTCTTCGTTCTCGTGAAATATTCCACCGAGTGAAACGCGGTACGTGATGTCGAAAGTTAGTTTCCGACCGCATTATCGCGTTCTTCGATATTCTTAAACCACGATACGAGAGAAAGAGGTCCGCAGCGTTCGAAATCGCGATCCAGAGGTGATTTTTAATCGAGATTTATCAGACCCCCGACAAGTTCACAATGAACAATACCAGAAAGACGAAGCATCAGTCTGATCTTTCGAGATAAGGGTCACAGGTCACGATTCCCACGATAATTTCAAAATTATCTGGAACTAATCGCTGCCTTGCGAATCATTTCTCAACCCTTCAGACAACTCCAAGCGCAGAAATTTCGGCTGAGGCGGTTAAACGATGGACAAAGATAAACTCGAGACTGCTAATATCAGAAATGAAAGAAAAAAAGAATTTCACCGTTAATTTAACAAGAGAAAAACCGTACGGGAAAAAAATTAATCCTCTTTTTCTAAATTAAAATACAATATAATCGTTCGCCTGTGATAGAATCTAAGAGATAGGTATAGTTAAGCCTAGATTTAAAAAGTAGCGAGTGTTTTGCGACTTTCATAGTCTGAATTTTTCAAATTATCATCCGAGGCCTCCACGTATCTAATTTCGTTTCCAACTTACGTTTAGCCAGCGCTGAAGAATACAACAGTTGATCGACCGTTTGAAGCTAATGCTCAAAAAACAACGATTTGCATAATACCTATGCGATAGCGAAGGTGTCGATAGTGTCACCTTCGTGTAATTCAGAGAATAGAGAGAAAGAAAAAAGGCACGAAGCAAATGTCGTTACGTAAATTGTTATCTCGATTCGATGATAGTTATCTACAAGTTCGATACAGTCGATCAATATCCGGGGAATTGTCTGTGACTAATTGATAAGGCGAGGGTATAAATGATAATTGTGGCCGGGTGCTCGTCAGATTCGTGACGCCAATTAGACTAGTTGCATTGAATATTCGCCAAGATGCGTGGTCTCATTTTCGTGCTCGCCTGCCTCTGCCTCGTCGCTTGCGCATGGGGTAACAACCTGTTCCTCGGTCGCCGTGTACTCGGTGACATTCTTATCGAGGACAAACCCATCTTCAAGGTGAGAAATCTACGTGGTGATAGTTGAACGGTTGTAGAATTTTCTTTGGAACGATTCTGACACAGCCAGCGATCGATTCGTGAAGATTCAGCTACTGTATCACTTGTATTGCAATATGTACACATTCGTCTTCAATCTCCGTTATTCTTAATTACCACGCTTCGTTTTTCTGCTAATTTATCTATTCCCTTTGAAATCTTCCTTGGAGTACATACTCGAGGCCTGAACCCCTCAGTTTGGAACTCTGCGAACTACCACCTGTGCACTGCTCCAGCGTTCAAAATCTCATTTCGAAAAAAGACAAATTTTCTGTCGCGACAGTAGTACGCTACTTCCACTCTGTCGGACCATTGGAGAAAACGAAAGACTGTTAAAAAGCAGGCTAAACGTCGGACTTTCCAACAGATCCAATTATCCACCTTTCACCATTTTCGCAACGAACGTTTTTCCAGCCAAGAGTTATCGGCGTTGGGCAAACCGTCACAGTGAGCGTAGACGCTCCACCCGGTTACGTGATCTCGTTCGTCAGCGTAACAGCGCTGAACCCGAAGGTGGTGGTCGTCAAGCCTCTGAAAGGATTCGTTGGAACACCGTCGATCGCTGTAGGTGCATGGGGAAGACCAAGCTGGGCTATCGCGTTGAGGGTTGTCGTCTTTGCTGCACCCCAACGACACCCATCGACTACAACGTCAAATCCTACAGTCACTGAAGGACCGTCTTCGACAACTACAAGCACGCCAAAACCCACCGTACCACCTACCGGCACGACAAGCTGGACAACTGAGTCTATAACCAACACACCCGACTGGACAACCCTGCCTACAACCAACACACCCGACTGGACAACTCTGCCTACAACCGACACACCCGACTGGACAACTCTGCCTACAACCGACACACCCGACTGGACAACTCTGCCTACAACCGACACACCCGACTGGACAACTCTGCCTACAACCGACACACCCGACTGGACAACTCTGCCTACAACCGACACACCCGACTGGACAACTCTGCCTACAACCGACACACCCGACTGGACAACTACGGAGGTGCTGGAAACGGTACCTGCTGCATGGTGGAGATGGTTCTAACTTAGCTATCCAAGGTAGCGAACTAGGAGTAAGGTGCATACGACTAGAGATATCGTTGTGAACGTTGATACGATGACTGTGATTCGCGAAGAAGTATTATGGAGTAAACGTGTTTGTATACACGGTGTTTTTATTTGAACGTCGATCATCGTATCAATTGGTTGACAGAGGCATTTGTACGCGATTATGATATTTCTCGCGACGAGGATTTCTTTTTATGCATATGTGTACGTAACGAGACATCGATATTTGTTCGATCGCGACGATAAGCTTTTGTTGTTTAGTTAATAAATTGACAGTTATGATGTAAGAGGGTTTTGTCTTGTTTCATTCGTTCCTTCTTTTATTCGGTCACTTGGAAGATTGTAGTAGGAGTGTTGTTTGATATTGAGGGTGGAGTAAATTTTTCTGCAGTCGTTGAAGAAGAAGAAAGTTTACTTATAATATTGGGGGAATATTATGGTGTTTCTTTGGGATTATCCTTTTAGAATGAAACGACACTGTTCCGTTGAACATTCTCAGTCATTGGAAGCGCAAGAAGGTTTCTCCTTATCGATTCAATTATGAATCGAACGAAATCGGAAATATCCTATTGCGCAAATAAGTTTCAATCCACGAGCGTGGAATATTAGCATTTTTATAGGAAATTTCGGGATCTGTTCCTTCTATAAAATCCCCGCAAGGGAGGAGCAAAGTTGCAGGAAACGCGTCGTCGTCAGCTTACGTATTTCAGTTGCCATTGATTCCGTGACAGGGTTGTAATTCAGCGTGCTTGAAAATTCGAAGCACAGACGTTTCGTTGCTAACGCGTTTCCAGGAAACTCGCCTCCATGGAGTCGACTGCTTTAGGGCTGCATCGCACGTAAGTTACCACCGCTGTTACTTGATTCGCTTCATCATCCACTGTGTATACCTCCGCTTAGCAGTGTCTTTTCCCTTCCGTGTGGTTCTTCCCTTCTGTTCATGGTTCACCGTGGAACACTTCTCTGTTTCGTTCATCGTTCACGCGGTGAAACACTCCTCTGTGTCGTTCACTGTTCACTCGGTGAAACACTCCTCTGTTTCGTTCATCGTTCATGCAATGAAAAACACCGTACACTCGTAAAAATTCTAGTGGAATTTGACGAAATCCGATTTGCACCGACGATATCGCGATATCGAGAAAACCGGGGGATCGTGAAATTTCCATAGAATTTTCACGGAGATGAAACAACCGCTTGAACCGACTCTTTTGAAAAATTAATTCCTCGGCGAACCGCCCTTCGTTAAATATTTCAAGGGGGAAATCACGTGGCCGCGTTTACATCGCGATATTTTTGCCAAATTGTGCACCGCGAAATATTCGAGGCTTTGTTTCTGTTTTTGCTTCAGAGGAGACGGTTGGAGTGACGGGGACTGTCTGTCGGTCGGAGAAAATATACGGGTTCGACGTTGTACCACAGGAATTTTTGCAGATGAGTGAATTGAACGGTTCAAGACTTGGTGTTTGGCGAGTTGAATGGAGGGGATTTGGGAAGATTAAATCTGGAGTTTAATGGAATGTAGCTGCGTCACGTGCTTGGAATGCAATTAATTTATTTGCACGGACATTCTGGTCAAACTTGTGACAACTACGTTAGGTTAAGTCAAACGTGAATTACAGAGCATGCTGGGAATACTACCGCCCTATTCTCACTGGTTATTAATTCAAATACTCTATGTTTTCTATGTTCTAAACGAATTGCAATTTACATACAAATACTTCACTTGTATCTTGCAATCCTTAATCGAGGTTCAATTAAAATACAGTATCCAACAAAAGTCCCTGAACTCTGAATTTAATAATTCACTGTGCTCCAGTAGAGCCAACTTTTATGAATATTTAAAATCAAACAAAACAACGTCGGTACATAAACGAAACACTTTTTTGCATTTAAAATTGAGTAAAAATAAGTTTCTTCACTACCTTTTTGCAAAAATCAATATAATATATTTCATACTTAACGCAAGCATAAAAACACAATTAAGAACAAAGTATTGACAAATCAACTCGAAACTGCTTCTGAAAACAAAGAACACTATGAACAAATAAACCAAGCAAACACTAAACAGTAACGTGCATCAGCTACCAAGAAAACCGTCACATTCCTCCTCGGCAAAACCGGAAGAGGAAGCAGCAGGTACAAGAAGAAAAAGAAGAAGATCGTAAGATTACAACGTTGTTATTACAGTCGCGATGGTTGTGCAACTTGGCGAAACGAACGAACTCGTAAACTTCCATTTCCGCGCGGCAAGAGACGACGAAATTAGAGGGACCCTTGTTGCTAGGTCCCGTCCGAGCTTCCGGTTCCACGCGAATCGATTCTCACTCTAGCGAGGCGTCTCTCTTGCAGCTCGTTCGACGATGAAAAATCGCGAAAAGCAGAGCAGCAAAAGGGAGAGAACGGGAAAAAAGAGAAGAGGCATCGCGACGCCGCCGCAGCAACAAGTGAGAGTCGAAGAGTTATTGGACCCAAAAGCCTGTAATAATGGCCGGCGCGGAGTCGAGCGGAATCGAACGCTCTCCTACGGTTTCATCCCGTCGCGTCCCGATCGGAGAAAGTCAATACAAAGGAGGAACCGGCCGACTGGAAAATCGCTGCATCGCGGCGCTCTTTGTGAAGAGGCCTTCGCGATTACCACGATCTCCTCTCCGTTTCTTTCCACTTTTAACTCCGTCGCGTCGATCGAGCTCTTAGAACGCTCCGGTGTCTTCGAATTAGAGTAATATCGATGCATAATCGAGCAAAGAGGATATTGTTGAGCGGTTCGATTGGTATTTAACGCTAGGTTTATACGGGACGCGTCGTTTTCACGCACTTCCAATTTCACTAGGACAATTAGAGAAACCGTTTACATTTCTCTCCTACCACCTATGCTTGCTATAAATTTTATATTGTGGGTTCGTTGCTCCTCAAACCACACACCAATCGTAAGCGTGAAATATGTGTTGAACAAGATTTATTTTGTCGATACAGAGCTCGCTGGTAAATGTCTAGTTGACTCGCGTACAGGGTTTCCTTTTGGTGTGCTGTCCCGGACTACCTATTTTGTCCTTTTTCGGGCGTCCTTTTATACGCCCTTTTCCTGTGCGCGGACCGTGGAGAGTGCCCTATCGGTACACGCTTCAGGTACCTAATTTGCTAATTATGCTCGCACCCTATTGGTGCGTGTTAATGTTATTTTCTATTGGCGCGGGTCTAGTTACACGCTACAAGGGAATTGAGCCCGATCTTGCTCGTGTCAAACAGCGACTATACAGATACTGCTGTACTTTAAAGTTCAGGGTAACTCTGAACTGTGACTGCCCCAGAGCCTCGTCGTACTTCTTCAATTTAAACATATCTATAGCCATTTCTCATTCCTCGCGAAAAAGCACAGTTTTCGTTGAAGTGAAAAATCGACAAAATTAAACATTTTACCTGAGTTTCCTTGTTTCATTGGAAATTAAATAAAATTTTAATATCGATAATTAAATACTCCCTTTTTAAATTCGTACTTCTTCAATTTAAACATATCTATAGCCATTTCTCATTCCTCGCGAAAAAGCACAGTTTTCGTTGAAGTGAAAAATCGACAAAATTAAACATTTTACCTGAGTTTCCTTGTTTCATTGGAAATTAAATAAAATTTTAATATCGATAATTAAATACTCCCTTTTTAAATTCGTACTTCTTCAATTTAAACATATCTATAGCCATTTCTCATTCCTCGCGAAAAAGCACAGTTTTCGTTGAAGTGAAAAATCGACAAAATTAAACATTTTACCTGAGTTTCCTTGTTTCATTGGAAATTAAATAAAATTTTAATATCGATAATTAAATACTCCCTTTTTAAATTCGTACTTCTTCAATTTAAACATATCTATAGCCATTTCTCATTCCTCGCGAAAAAGCACAGTTTTCGTTGAAGTGAAAAATCGACAAAATTAAACATTTTACCTGAGTTTCCTTGTTTCATTGGAAATTAAATAAAATTTTAATATCGATAATTAAATACTCCCTTTTTAAATTCGTACTTCTTCAATTTAAACATATCTATAGCCATTTCTCATTCCTCGCGAAAAAGCACAGTTTTCGTTGAAGTGAAAAATCGACAAAATTAAACATTTTACCTGAGTTTCCTTGTTTCATTGGAAATTAAATAAAATTTTAATATCGATAATTAAATACTCCCTTTTTAAATTCGTACTTCTTCAATTTAAACATATCTATAGCCATTTCTCATTCCTCGCGAAAAAGCACAGTTTTCGTTGAAGTGAAAAATCGACAAAATTAAACATTTTACCTGAGTTTCCTTGTTTCATTGGAAATTAAATAAAATTTTAATATCGATAATTAAATACTCCCTTTTTAAATTCGTACTTCTTCAATTTAAACATATCTATAGCCATTTCTCATTCCTCGCGAAAAAGCACAGTTTTCGTTGAAGTGAAAAATCGACAAAATTAAACATTTTACCTGAGTTTCCTTGTTTCATTGGAAATTAAATAAAATTTTAATATCGATAATTAAATACTCCCTTTTTAAATTCGTACTTCTTCAATTTAAACATATCTATAGCCATTTCTCATTCCTCGCGAAAAAGCACAGTTTTCGTTGAAGTGAAAAATCGACAAAATTAAACATTTTACCTGAGTTTCCTTGTTTCATTGGAAATTAAATAAAATTTTAATATCGATAATTAAATACTCCCTTTTTAAATTCGTACTTCTTCAATTTAAACATATCTATAGCCATTTCTCATTCCTCGCGAAAAAGCACAGTTTTCGTTGAAGTGAAAAATCGACAAAATTAAACATTTTACCTGAGTTTCCTTGTTTCATTGGAAATTAAATAAAATTTTAATATCGATAATTAAATACTCCCTTTTTAAATTCGTACTTCTTCAATTTAAACATATCTATAGCCATTTCTCATTCCTCGCGAAAAAGCACAGTTTTCGTTGAAGTGAAAAATCGACAAAATTAAACATTTTACCTGAGTTTCCTTGTTTCATTGGAAATTAAATAAAATTTTAATATCGATAATTAAATACTCCCTTTTTAAATTCGTACTTCTTCAATTTAAACATATCTATAGCCATTTCTCATTCCTCGCGAAAAAGCACAGTTTTCGTTGAAGTGAAAAATCGACAAAATTAAACATTTTACCTGAGTTTCCTTGTTTCATTGGAAATTAAATAAAATTTTAATATCGATAATTAAATACTCCCTTTTTAAATTCGTACTTCTTCAATTTAAACATATCTATAGCCATTTCTCATTCCTCGCGAAAAAGCACAGTTTTCGTTGAAGTGAAAAATCGACAAAATTAAACATTTTACCTGAGTTTCCTTGTTTCATTGGAAATTAAATAAAATTTTAATATCGATAATTAAATACTCCCTTTTTAAATTCGTACTTCTTCAATTTAAACATATCTATAGCCATTTCTCATTCCTCGCGAAAAAGCACAGTTTTCGTTGAAGTGAAAAATCGACAAAATTAAACATTTTACCTGAGTTTCCTTGTTTCATTGGAAATTAAATAAAATTTTAATATCGATAATTAAATACTCCCTTTTTAAATTCGTACTTCTTCAATTTAAACATATCTATAGCCATTTCTCATTCCTCGCGAAAAAGCACAGTTTTCGTTGAAGTGAAAAATCGACAAAATTAAACATTTTACCTGAGTTTCCTTGTTTCATTGGAAATTAAATAAAATTTTAATATCGATAATTAAATACTCCCTTTTTAAATTCGTACTTCTTCAATTTAAACATATCTATAGCCATTTCTCATTCCTCGCGAAAAAGCACAGTTTTCGTTGAAGTGAAAAATCGACAAAATTAAACATTTTACCTGAGTTTCCTTGTTTCATTGGAAATTAAATAAAATTTTAATATCGATAATTAAATACTCCCTTTTTAAATTCGTACTTCTTCAATTTAAACATATCTATAGCCATTTCTCATTCCTCGCGAAAAAGCACAGTTTTCGTTGAAGTGAAAAATCGACAAAATTAAACATTTTACCTGAGTTTCCTTGTTTCATTGGAAATTAAATAAAATTTTAATATCGATAATTAAATACTCCCTTTTTAAATTCGTACTTCTTCAATTTAAACATATCTATAGCCATTTCTCATTCCTCGCGAAAAAGCACAGTTTTCGTTGAAGTGAAAAATCGACAAAATTAAACATTTTACCTGAGTTTCCTTGTTTCATTGGAAATTAAATAAAATTTTAATATCGATAATTAAATACTCCCTTTTTAAATTCGTACTTCTTCAATTTAAACATATCTATAGCCATTTCTCATTCCTCGCGAAAAAGCACAGTTTTCGTTGAAGTGAAAAATCGACAAAATTAAACATTTTACCTGAGTTTCCTTGTTTCATTGGAAATTAAATAAAATTTTAATATCGATAATTAAATACTCCCTTTTTAAATTCGTACTTCTTCAATTTAAACATATCTATAGCCATTTCTCATTCCTCGCGAAAAAGCACAGTTTTCGTTGAAGTGAAAAATCGACAAAATTAAACATTTTACCTGAGTTTCCTTGTTTCATTGGAAATTAAATAAAATTTTAATATCGATAATTAAATACTCCCTTTTTAAATTCGTACTTCTTCAATTTAAACATATCTATAGCCATTTCTCATTCCTCGCGAAAAAGCACAGTTTTCGTTGAAGTGAAAAATCGACAAAATTAAACATTTTACCTGAGTTTCCTTGTTTCATTGGAAATTAAATAAAATTTTAATATCGATAATTAAATACTCCCTTTTTAAATTCGTACTTCTTCAATTTAAACATATCTATAGCCATTTCTCATTCCTCGCGAAAAAGCACAGTTTTCGTTGAAGTGAAAAATCGACAAAATTAAACATTTTACCTGAGTTTCCTTGTTTCATTGGAAATTAAATAAAATTTTAATATCGATAATTAAATACTCCCTTTTTAAATTCGTACTTCTTCAATTTAAACATATCTATAGCCATTTCTCATTCCTCGCGAAAAAGCACAGTTTTCGTTGAAGTGAAAAATCGACAAAATTAAACATTTTACCTGAGTTTCCTTGTTTCATTGGAAATTAAATAAAATTTTAATATCGATAATTAAATACTCCCTTTTTAAATTCGTACTTCTTCAATTTAAACATATCTATAGCCATTTCTCATTCCTCGCGAAAAAGCACAGTTTTCGTTGAAGTGAAAAATCGACAAAATTAAACATTTTACCTGAGTTTCCTTGTTTCATTGGAAATTAAATAAAATTTTAATATCGATAATTAAATACTCCCTTTTTAAATTCGTACTTCTTCAATTTAAACATATCTATAGCCATTTCTCATTCCTCGCGAAAAAGCACAGTTTTCGTTGAAGTGAAAAATCGACAAAATTAAACATTTTACCTGAGTTTCCTTGTTTCATTGGAAATTAAATAAAATTTTAATATCGATAATTAAATACTCCCTTTTTAAATTCGTACTTCTTCAATTTAAACATATCTATAGCCATTTCTCATTCCTCGCGAAAAAGCACAGTTTTCGTTGAAGTGAAAAATCGACAAAATTAAACATTTTACCTGAGTTTCCTTGTTTCATTGGAAATTAAATAAAATTTTAATATCGATAATTAAATACTCCCTTTTTAAATTCGTACTTCTTCAATTTAAACATATCTATAGCCATTTCTCATTCCTCGCGAAAAAGCACAGTTTTCGTTGAAGTGAAAAATCGACAAAATTAAACATTTTACCTGAGTTTCCTTGTTTCATTGGAAATTAAATAAAATTTTAATATCGATAATTAAATACTCCCTTTTTAAATTCGTACTTCTTCAATTTAAACATATCTATAGCCATTTCTCATTCCTCGCGAAAAAGCACAGTTTTCGTTGAAGTGAAAAATCGACAAAATTAAACATTTTACCTGAGTTTCCTTGTTTCATTGGAAATTAAATAAAATTTTAATATCGATAATTAAATACTCCCTTTTTAAATTCGTACTTCTTCAATTTAAACATATCTATAGCCATTTCTCATTCCTCGCGAAAAAGCACAGTTTTCGTTGAAGTGAAAAATCGACAAAATTAAACATTTTACCTGAGTTTCCTTGTTTCATTGGAAATTAAATAAAATTTTAATATCGATAATTAAATACTCCCTTTTTAAATTCGTACTTCTTCAATTTAAACATATCTATAGCCATTTCTCATTCCTCGCGAAAAAGCACAGTTTTCGTTGAAGTGAAAAATCGACAAAATTAAACATTTTACCTGAGTTTCCTTGTTTCATTGGAAATTAAATAAAATTTTAATATCGATAATTAAATACTCCCTTTTTAAATTCGTACTTCTTCAATTTAAACATATCTATAGCCATTTCTCATTCCTCGCGAAAAAGCACAGTTTTCGTTGAAGTGAAAAATCGACAAAATTAAACATTTTACCTGAGTTTCCTTGTTTCATTGGAAATTAAATAAAATTTTAATATCGATAATTAAATACTCCCTTTTTAAATTCGTACTTCTTCAATTTAAACATATCTATAGCCATTTCTCATTCCTCGCGAAAAAGCACAGTTTTCGTTGAAGTGAAAAATCGACAAAATTAAACATTTTACCTGAGTTTCCTTGTTTCATTGGAAATTAAATAAAATTTTAATATCGATAATTAAATACTCCCTTTTTAAATTCGTACTTCTTCAATTTAAACATATCTATAGCCATTTCTCATTCCTCGCGAAAAAGCACAGTTTTCGTTGAAGTGAAAAATCGACAAAATTAAACATTTTACCTGAGTTTCCTTGTTTCATTGGAAATTAAATAAAATTTTAATATCGATAATTAAATACTCCCTTTTTAAATTCGTACTTCTTCAATTTAAACATATCTATAGCCATTTCTCATTCCTCGCGAAAAAGCACAGTTTTCGTTGAAGTGAAAAATCGACAAAATTAAACATTTTACCTGAGTTTCCTTGTTTCATTGGAAATTAAATAAAATTTTAATATCGATAATTAAATACTCCCTTTTTAAATTCGTACTTCTTCAATTTAAACATATCTATAGCCATTTCTCATTCCTCGCGAAAAAGCACAGTTTTCGTTGAAGTGAAAAATCGACAAAATTAAACATTTTACCTGAGTTTCCTTGTTTCATTGGAAATTAAATAAAATTTTAATATCGATAATTAAATACTCCCTTTTTAAATTCGTACTTCTTCAATTTAAACATATCTATAGCCATTTCTCATTCCTCGCGAAAAAGCACAGTTTTCGTTGAAGTGAAAAATCGACAAAATTAAACATTTTACCTGAGTTTCCTTGTTTCATTGGAAATTAAATAAAATTTTAATATCGATAATTAAATACTCCCTTTTTAAATTCGTACTTCTTCAATTTAAACATATCTATAGCCATTTCTCATTCCTCGCGAAAAAGCACAGTTTTCGTTGAAGTGAAAAATCGACAAAATTAAACATTTTACCTGAGTTTCCTTGTTTCATTGGAAATTAAATAAAATTTTAATATCGATAATTAAATACTCCCTTTTTAAATTCGTACTTCTTCAATTTAAACATATCTATAGCCATTTCTCATTCCTCGCGAAAAAGCACAGTTTTCGTTGAAGTGAAAAATCGACAAAATTAAACATTTTACCTGAGTTTCCTTGTTTCATTGGAAATTAAATAAAATTTTAATATCGATAATTAAATACTCCCTTTTTAAATTCGTACTTCTTCAATTTAAACATATCTATAGCCATTTCTCATTCCTCGCGAAAAAGCACAGTTTTCGTTGAAGTGAAAAATCGACAAAATTAAACATTTTACCTGAGTTTCCTTGTTTCATTGGAAATTAAATAAAATTTTAATATCGATAATTAAATACTCCCTTTTTAAATTCGTACTTCTTCAATTTAAACATATCTATAGCCATTTCTCATTCCTCGCGAAAAAGCACAGTTTTCGTTGAAGTGAAAAATCGACAAAATTAAACATTTTACCTGAGTTTCCTTGTTTCATTGGAAATTAAATAAAATTTTAATATCGATAATTAAATACTCCCTTTTTAAATTCGTACTTCTTCAATTTAAACATATCTATAGCCATTTCTCATTCCTCGCGAAAAAGCACAGTTTTCGTTGAAGTGAAAAATCGACAAAATTAAACATTTTACCTGAGTTTCCTTGTTTCATTGGAAATTAAATAAAATTTTAATATCGATAATTAAATACTCCCTTTTTAAATTCGTACTTCTTCAATTTAAACATATCTATAGCCATTTCTCATTCCTCGCGAAAAAGCACAGTTTTCGTTGAAGTGAAAAATCGACAAAATTAAACATTTTACCTGAGTTTCCTTGTTTCATTGGAAATTAAATAAAATTTTAATATCGATAATTAAATACTCCCTTTTTAAATTCGTACTTCTTCAATTTAAACATATCTATAGCCATTTCTCATTCCTCGCGAAAAAGCACAGTTTTCGTTGAAGTGAAAAATCGACAAAATTAAACATTTTACCTGAGTTTCCTTGTTTCATTGGAAATTAAATAAAATTTTAATATCGATAATTAAATACTCCCTTTTTAAATTCGTACTTCTTCAATTTAAACATATCTATAGCCATTTCTCATTCCTCGCGAAAAAGCACAGTTTTCGTTGAAGTGAAAAATCGACAAAATTAAACATTTTACCTGAGTTTCCTTGTTTCATTGGAAATTAAATAAAATTTTAATATCGATAATTAAATACTCCCTTTTTAAATTCGTACTTCTTCAATTTAAACATATCTATAGCCATTTCTCATTCCTCGCGAAAAAGCACAGTTTTCGTTGAAGTGAAAAATCGACAAAATTAAACATTTTACCTGAGTTTCCTTGTTTCATTGGAAATTAAATAAAATTTTAATATCGATAATTAAATACTCCCTTTTTAAATTCGTACTTCTTCAATTTAAACATATCTATAGCCATTTCTCATTCCTCGCGAAAAAGCACAGTTTTCGTTGAAGTGAAAAATCGACAAAATTAAACATTTTACCTGAGTTTCCTTGTTTCATTGGAAATTAAATAAAATTTTAATATCGATAATTAAATACTCCCTTTTTAAATTCGTACTTCTTCAATTTAAACATATCTATAGCCATTTCTCATTCCTCGCGAAAAAGCACAGTTTTCGTTGAAGTGAAAAATCGACAAAATTAAACATTTTACCTGAGTTTCCTTGTTTCATTGGAAATTAAATAAAATTTTAATATCGATAATTAAATACTCCCTTTTTAAATTCGTACTTCTTCAATTTAAACATATCTATAGCCATTTCTCATTCCTCGCGAAAAAGCACAGTTTTCGTTGAAGTGAAAAATCGACAAAATTAAACATTTTACCTGAGTTTCCTTGTTTCATTGGAAATTAAATAAAATTTTAATATCGATAATTAAATACTCCCTTTTTAAATTCGTACTTCTTCAATTTAAACATATCTATAGCCATTTCTCATTCCTCGCGAAAAAGCACAGTTTTCGTTGAAGTGAAAAATCGACAAAATTAAACATTTTACCTGAGTTTCCTTGTTTCATTGGAAATTAAATAAAATTTTAATATCGATAATTAAATACTCCCTTTTTAAATTCGTACTTCTTCAATTTAAACATATCTATAGCCATTTCTCATTCCTCGCGAAAAAGCACAGTTTTCGTTGAAGTGAAAAATCGACAAAATTAAACATTTTACCTGAGTTTCCTTGTTTCATTGGAAATTAAATAAAATTTTAATATCGATAATTAAATACTCCCTTTTTAAATTCGTACTTCTTCAATTTAAACATATCTATAGCCATTTCTCATTCCTCGCGAAAAAGCACAGTTTTCGTTGAAGTGAAAAATCGACAAAATTAAACATTTTACCTGAGTTTCCTTGTTTCATTGGAAATTAAATAAAATTTTAATATCGATAATTAAATACTCCCTTTTTAAATTCGTACTTCTTCAATTTAAACATATCTATAGCCATTTCTCATTCCTCGCGAAAAAGCACAGTTTTCGTTGAAGTGAAAAATCGACAAAATTAAACATTTTACCTGAGTTTCCTTGTTTCATTGGAAATTAAATAAAATTTTAATATCGATAATTAAATACTCCCTTTTTAAATTCGTACTTCTTCAATTTAAACATATCTATAGCCATTTCTCATTCCTCGCGAAAAAGCACAGTTTTCGTTGAAGTGAAAAATCGACAAAATTAAACATTTTACCTGAGTTTCCTTGTTTCATTGGAAATTAAATAAAATTTTAATATCGATAATTAAATACTCCCTTTTTAAATTCGTACTTCTTCAATTTAAACATATCTATAGCCATTTCTCATTCCTCGCGAAAAAGCACAGTTTTCGTTGAAGTGAAAAATCGACAAAATTAAACATTTTACCTGAGTTTCCTTGTTTCATTGGAAATTAAATAAAATTTTAATATCGATAATTAAATACTCCCTTTTTAAATTCGTACTTCTTCAATTTAAACATATCTATAGCCATTTCTCATTCCTCGCGAAAAAGCACAGTTTTCGTTGAAGTGAAAAATCGACAAAATTAAACATTTTACCTGAGTTTCCTTGTTTCATTGGAAATTAAATAAAATTTTAATATCGATAATTAAATACTCCCTTTTTAAATTCGTACTTCTTCAATTTAAACATATCTATAGCCATTTCTCATTCCTCGCGAAAAAGCACAGTTTTCGTTGAAGTGAAAAATCGACAAAATTAAACATTTTACCTGAGTTTCCTTGTTTCATTGGAAATTAAATAAAATTTTAATATCGATAATTAAATACTCCCTTTTTAAATTCGTACTTCTTCAATTTAAACATATCTATAGCCATTTCTCATTCCTCGCGAAAAAGCACAGTTTTCGTTGAAGTGAAAAATCGACAAAATTAAACATTTTACCTGAGTTTCCTTGTTTCATTGGAAATTAAATAAAATTTTAATATCGATAATTAAATACTCCCTTTTTAAATTCGTACTTCTTCAATTTAAACATATCTATAGCCATTTCTCATTCCTCGCGAAAAAGCACAGTTTTCGTTGAAGTGAAAAATCGACAAAATTAAACATTTTACCTGAGTTTCCTTGTTTCATTGGAAATTAAATAAAATTTTAATATCGATAATTAAATACTCCCTTTTTAAATTCGTACTTCTTCAATTTAAACATATCTATAGCCATTTCTCATTCCTCGCGAAAAAGCACAGTTTTCGTTGAAGTGAAAAATCGACAAAATTAAACATTTTACCTGAGTTTCCTTGTTTCATTGGAAATTAAATAAAATTTTAATATCGATAATTAAATACTCCCTTTTTAAATTCGTACTTCTTCAATTTAAACATATCTATAGCCATTTCTCATTCCTCGCGAAAAAGCACAGTTTTCGTTGAAGTGAAAAATCGACAAAATTAAACATTTTACCTGAGTTTCCTTGTTTCATTGGAAATTAAATAAAATTTTAATATCGATAATTAAATACTCCCTTTTTAAATTCGTACTTCTTCAATTTAAACATATCTATAGCCATTTCTCATTCCTCGCGAAAAAGCACAGTTTTCGTTGAAGTGAAAAATCGACAAAATTAAACATTTTACCTGAGTTTCCTTGTTTCATTGGAAATTAAATAAAATTTTAATATCGATAATTAAATACTCCCTTTTTAAATTCGTACTTCTTCAATTTAAACATATCTATAGCCATTTCTCATTCCTCGCGAAAAAGCACAGTTTTCGTTGAAGTGAAAAATCGACAAAATTAAACATTTTACCTGAGTTTCCTTGTTTCATTGGAAATTAAATAAAATTTTAATATCGATAATTAAATACTCCCTTTTTAAATTCGTACTTCTTCAATTTAAACATATCTATAGCCATTTCTCATTCCTCGCGAAAAAGCACAGTTTTCGTTGAAGTGAAAAATCGACAAAATTAAACATTTTACCTGAGTTTCCTTGTTTCATTGGAAATTAAATAAAATTTTAATATCGATAATTAAATACTCCCTTTTTAAATTCGTACTTCTTCAATTTAAACATATCTATAGCCATTTCTCATTCCTCGCGAAAAAGCACAGTTTTCGTTGAAGTGAAAAATCGACAAAATTAAACATTTTACCTGAGTTTCCTTGTTTCATTGGAAATTAAATAAAATTTTAATATCGATAATTAAATACTCCCTTTTTAAATTCGTACTTCTTCAATTTAAACATATCTATAGCCATTTCTCATTCCTCGCGAAAAAGCACAGTTTTCGTTGAAGTGAAAAATCGACAAAATTAAACATTTTACCTGAGTTTCCTTGTTTCATTGGAAATTAAATAAAATTTTAATATCGATAATTAAATACTCCCTTTTTAAATTCGTACTTCTTCAATTTAAACATATCTATAGCCATTTCTCATTCCTCGCGAAAAAGCACAGTTTTCGTTGAAGTGAAAAATCGACAAAATTAAACATTTTACCTGAGTTTCCTTGTTTCATTGGAAATTAAATAAAATTTTAATATCGATAATTAAATACTCCCTTTTTAAATTCGTACTTCTTCAATTTAAACATATCTATAGCCATTTCTCATTCCTCGCGAAAAAGCACAGTTTTCGTTGAAGTGAAAAATCGACAAAATTAAACATTTTACCTGAGTTTCCTTGTTTCATTGGAAATTAAATAAAATTTTAATATCGATAATTAAATACTCCCTTTTTAAATTCGTACTTCTTCAATTTAAACATATCTATAGCCATTTCTCATTCCTCGCGAAAAAGCACAGTTTTCGTTGAAGTGAAAAATCGACAAAATTAAACATTTTACCTGAGTTTCCTTGTTTCATTGGAAATTAAATAAAATTTTAATATCGATAATTAAATACTCCCTTTTTAAATTCGTACTTCTTCAATTTAAACATATCTATAGCCATTTCTCATTCCTCGCGAAAAAGCACAGTTTTCGTTGAAGTGAAAAATCGACAAAATTAAACATTTTACCTGAGTTTCCTTGTTTCATTGGAAATTAAATAAAATTTTAATATCGATAATTAAATACTCCCTTTTTAAATTCGTACTTCTTCAATTTAAACATATCTATAGCCATTTCTCATTCCTCGCGAAAAAGCACAGTTTTCGTTGAAGTGAAAAATCGACAAAATTAAACATTTTACCTGAGTTTCCTTGTTTCATTGGAAATTAAATAAAATTTTAATATCGATAATTAAATACTCCCTTTTTAAATTCGTACTTCTTCAATTTAAACATATCTATAGCCATTTCTCATTCCTCGCGAAAAAGCACAGTTTTCGTTGAAGTGAAAAATCGACAAAATTAAACATTTTACCTGAGTTTCCTTGTTTCATTGGAAATTAAATAAAATTTTAATATCGATAATTAAATACTCCCTTTTTAAATTCGTACTTCTTCAATTTAAACATATCTATAGCCATTTCTCATTCCTCGCGAAAAAGCACAGTTTTCGTTGAAGTGAAAAATCGACAAAATTAAACATTTTACCTGAGTTTCCTTGTTTCACTGGAAGTTAAATAAAATTTTAATATCGATAATTAAATACTCCCTTTTTAAATTCGTACTTCTTCAATTTAAACATATCTATAGCCATTTCTCATTCCTCGCGAGAAAGCACAGTTTTCGTTGAAGTGAAAAATCGACAAAATTAAACATTTTACCTGAGTTTCCTTGTTTCATTGGAAATTAAATAAAATTTTAATATCGATAATTAAATACTCCCTTTTTAAATTCGTACTTCTTCAATTTAAACATATCTATAGCCATTTCTCATTCCTCGCGAAAAAGCACAGTTTTCGTTGAAGTGAAAAATCGACAAAATTAAACATTTTACCTGAGTTTCCTTGTTTCACTGGAAGTTAAATAAAATTTTAATATCGATAACTAAATACTCTCTTTTTTAATTCGAACTTCTTCGATCTAACGTAGCTACTTCTCATTCCTCGTGAAATGATGAAGCTTCGATTAAGCAAACCGAGGAGGAGAAGAAATGTGAGAATGTCGATAGAAAATATGGAGAGAAAAACCAAATCTTCTCGCTTGATTTTGTCCTCGCGAGATCCAAAGTATCGTTATCCTCCGTTCGACGCACAGGTCGGCCAGATGTTTGTCACGGTGGAGCGGGACGGCAAGCAGGAAAAACGATTAGCAGAGAAAGAAGAAACGGGTGGAAAATAACGTGTACCAGCCGACTCCCGGTCTACACAAATTATTTTTCTTTCATACGGGTTGCACAATTCCGTCCTGCACAGCGAGCGAGCGAGCGGGCGGTGCACTTTAATTCCTCCGGAGATTTATGCAAGCGACCGCTTTGAGCCCCGTGTGTACGCCGCGCGTAATAACGCGCGATGCGTGCACGAGCTGCAACATCGGTCCCGCGCGTTTACAGTACTTTCCACCCTGCCCAAAAACGTCACCGATCTTAATGTCCCCGCGTACGAAGATTTACGCGAACGGAACAACTGGTTTTCGCTATTTTTCTCGCTTTTTCGACGCTTCCTATACCAACCCTCTCCCTCTTTTTCCTCGTACGCGAGAATTTTTGGCTGAAGAATTTTTTCACACTCGGTGGACGCCGCGCGGACCATTAGTCTTGCTCTGTTCTCGTTGACGAGCGGTTTGCAAACTGAAGGAGAACCCTTTTCACGCGATAAGGCACTTGGAACAGGTTCAGAATTTGATTGTTTAATTTTTATTTATTTATTTGTTAGAATTTGTGGCGACCGCCACGGAAGGCCTGCGTAAATACCGATTTAAATAGGAATGGCAGCTCTTGGACCTCGAGGCGAAGATTCGGGCAAGAGAAGTGTTTTGGCAATATGGGCCCACGCTCCCATTTCCTGGGACTTTTCCCAGGGCAAAAGGGGGTATTTAAGGGAACCCCGAAAAAGGCACGAGGTTTTTTGTCACAGACTTGCAATCCGCACGCGTCCTTTCACTTACATGTAAAAATTAGTTCAAGTGTTGGTTAAAATAAAATAGATATATTTAGTAGAATATTTACGCAGCGTGTCGCGGTCGGAAACGCGAAAGTTGCTCCAGCAGCATTTTTCGAGTTTCAGGTAAATCCTATACAGATTGCAAACGATCATTTATCGCGAAACAACCTATCGTTCTCGTGGAGATAACGCTTTATCAATTACACCAAAGCCACTGTGTACGCCTTGAACTAGTATTAGATGAGATTACCATTTTCTTAGCGCGTTTTGCGCCACTTTAGGAGGTACTGTGAAATCTACAGCGACCTATATACCCTCAAACGAATATCGCAAAAGTTTCACAGATGATAATTCGAATTTGGTACAATCATCACCCCGAGAATTTCCACCGCACGTTTCGCGTGAATTATCCTGCTTAGTTAGGGGAGCTAGCCTTAAATTGGATAACCGGTAAAAAGATCAGCGAAACGCGACCGATCGCCGGCTGTTTGCCGCGGCGGGTCTCGTGAATACAAATTCTAAACGGAGGATTAGGGGCTGAATCCTTAAAGAGCGACGTCGTTGGAACGAAATTAACGAAACGGCGTATTTCACGATTCGATCGATCCGCCGTTCGACAACCGCGAATTCGTCGCTGGTTAGGTATCGTTTAGGAATTATCAATCACCGGTTCACTCTGTTCCATTCGCGGCCAACAAACCGAAAAATCTCGTTGTCACTCCGCTAACGAAGCGTTCGCGGAACCAGATTTTCACCCATCAAATATTCCCTTTTATTTCATTTTTTTCCATTTTTCTCCATTCAACGCTGCAACTGGCCGACTAATTTCGGGGACAGGGAATACACAATTGTGGAGTAATTGCGTATAATAATATGTGTCAATGGAAATGTTTCTCCCGTTCTCGGGCATATTCGCGGGGAAAATTTGAATTTTGATTTAATCGATGTTCGATATCGATCAGATAACATAAAAATTTCGAAGCAAACAAAGAGCTGAGGGTAGAGAAAAGCTGTCTTGTGTACACTTGAGAATTGTGTCGCTGAAATACGAGTGACACAGTTACCATAACGTCTACCTAAAGTGTATCGAAGAAAATATGACGTATAAATAATTGGTGAATCACTTTTTTCGAAGAATAAATTTTGCAGAATCTGCAAAAATTTGATAGTCAATTATCACAACGAGCAACGATCAACATGATCATCAGTTTCTTCGTTCTCGTGAAATATTCCACCGAGTGAAACGCGGTACGTGATGTCGAAAGTTAGTTTCCGACCGCATTATCGCGTTCTTCGATATTCTTAAACCACGATACGAGAGAAAGAGGTCCGCAGCGTTCGAAATCGCGATCCAGAGGTGATTTTTAATCGAGATTTATCAGACCCCCGACAAGTTCACAATGAACAATACCAGAAAGACGAAGCATCAGTCTGATCTTTCGAGATAAGGGTCACAGGTCACGATTCCCACGATAATTTAAAAATTATCTGGAACTAATCGCTGCCTTGCGAATCATTTCTCAACCCTTCAGACAACTCCAAGCGCAGAAATTTCGGCTGAGGCGGTTAAACGATGGACAAAGATAAACTCGAGACTGCTAATATCAGAAATGAAAGAAAAAAAGAATTTCACCGTTAATTTAACAAGAGAAAAACCGTACGGGAAAAAAATTAATCCTCTTTTTCTAAATTAAAATACAATATAATCGTTCGCCTGTGATAGAATCTAAGAGATAGGTATAGTTAAGCCTAGATTTAAAAAGTAGCGAGTGTTTTGCGACTTTCATAGTCTGAATTTTTCAAATTATCATCCGAGGCCTCCACGTATCTAATTTCGTTTCCAACTTACGTTTAGCCAGCGCTGAAGAATACAACAGTTGATCGACCGTTTGAAGCTAATGCTCAAAAAACAACGATTTGCATAATACCTATGCGATAGCGAAGGTGTCGATAGTGTCACCTTCGTGTAATTCAGAGAATAGAGAGAAAGAAAAAAGGCACGAAGCAAATGTCGTTACGTAAATTGTTATCTCGATTCGATGATAGTTATCTACAAGTTCGATACAGTCGATCAATATCCGGGGAATTGTCTGTGACTAATTGATAAGGCGAGGGTATAAATGATAATTGTGGCCGGGTGCTCGTCAGATTCGTGACGCCAATTAGACTAGTTGCATTGAATATTCGCCAAGATGCGTGGTCTCATTTTCGTGCTCGCCTGCCTCTGCCTCGTCGCTTGCGCATGGGGTAACAACCTGTTCCTCGGTCGCCGTGTACTCGGTGACATTCTTATCGAGGACAAACCCATCTTCAAGGTGAGAAATCTACGTGGTGATAGTTGAACGGTTGTAGAATTTTCTTTGGAACGGTTCTGACACAGCCAGCGATCGATTCGTGAAGATTCAGCTACTGTATCACTTGTATTGCAATATGTACACATTCGTCTTCAATCTCCGTTATTCTTAATTACCACGCTTCGTTTTTCTGCTAATTTATCTATTCCCTTTGAAATCTTCCTTGGAGTACATACTCGAGGCCTGAACCCCTCAGTTTGGAACTCTGCGAACTACCACCTGTGCACTGCTCCAGCGTTCAAAATCTCATTTCGAAAAAAGACAAATTTTCTGTCGCGACAGTAGTACGCTACTTCCACTCTGTCGGACCATTGGAGAAAACGAAAGACTGTTAAAAAGCAGGCTAAACGTCGGACTTTCCAACAGATCCAATTATCCACCTTTCACCATTTTCGCAACGAACGTTTTTCCAGCCAAGAGTTATCGGCGTTGGGCAAACCGTCACAGTGAGCGTAGACGCTCCACCCGGTTACGTGATCTCGTTCGTCAGCGTAACAGCGCTGAACCCGAAGGTGGTGGTCGTCAAGCCTCTGAAAGGATTCGTTGGAACACCGTCGATCGCTGTAGGTGCATGGGGAAGACCAAGCTGGGCTATCGCGTTGAGGGTTGTCGTCTTTGCTGCACCCCAACGACACCCATCGACTACAACGTCAAATCCTACAGTCACTGAAGGACCGTCTTCGACAACTACAAGCACGCCAAAACCCACCGTACCACCTACCGGCACGACAAGCTGGACAACTGAGTCTATAACCAACACACCCGACTGGACAACCCTGCCTACAACCAACACACCCGACTGGACAACTCTGCCTACAACCGACACACCCGACTGGACAACTCTGCCTACAACCGACACACCCGACTGGACAACTCTGCCTACAACCGACACACCCGACTGGACAACTCTGCCTACAACCGACACACCCGACTGGACAACTCTGCCTACAACCGACACACCCGACTGGACAACTCTGCCTACAACCGACACACCCGACTGGCCAACTACGGAGGTGCTGGAAACGGTACCTGCTGCATGGTGGAGATGGTTCTAACTTAGCTATCCAAGGTAGCGAACTAGGAGTAAGGTGCATACGACTAGAGATATCGTTGTGAACGTTGATACGATGACTGTGATTCGCGAAGAAGTATTATGGAGTAAACGTGTTTGTATACACGGTGTTTTTATTTGAACGTCGATCATCGTATCAATTGGTTGACAGAGGCATTTGTACGCGATTATGATATTTCTCGCGACGAGGATTTCTTTTTATGCATATGTGTACGTAACGAGACATCGATATTTGTTCGATCGCGACGATAAGCTTTTGTTGTTTAGTTAATAAATTGACAGTTATGATGTAAGAGGGTTTTGTCTTGTTTCATTCGTTCCTTCTTTTATTCGGTCACTTGGAAGATTGTAGTAGGAGTGTTGTTTGATATTGAGGGTGGAGTAAATTTTTCTGCAGTCGTTGAAGAAGAAGAAAGTTTACTTATAATATTGGGGGAATATTATGGTGTTTCTTTGGGATTATCCTTTTAGAATGAAACGACACTGTTCCGTTGAACATTCTCAGTCATTGGAAGCGCAAGAAGGTTTCTCCTTATCGATTCAATTATGAATCGAACGAAATCGGAAATATCCTATTGCGCAAATAAGTTTCAATCCACGAGCGTGGAATATTAGCATTTTTATAGGAAATTTCGGGATCTGTTCCTTCTATAAAATCCCCGCAAGGGAGGAGCAAAGTTGCAGGAAACGCGTCGTCGTAAGCTTACGTATTTCAGTTGCCATTGATTCCGTGACAGGGTTGTAATTCAGCGTGCTTGAAAATTCGAAGCACAGACGTTTCGTTGCTAACGCGTTTCCAGGAAACTCGCCTCCATGGAGTCGACTGCTTTAGGGCTGCATCGCACGTAAGTTACCACCGCTGTTACTTGATTCGCTTCATCATCCACTGTGTATACCTCCGCTTAGCAGTGTCTTTTCCCTTCCGTGTGGTTCTTCCCTTCTGTTCATGGTTCACCGTGGAACACTTCTCTGTTTCGTTCATCGTTCATGCGGTGAAACACTCCTCTGTTTCGTTCATCGTTCATGCGGTGAAACACTCCTCTGTGTCGTTCACTGTTCACGCGGTGAAACACTCCTCTGTGTCGTTCACTGTTCACTCGGTGAAACACTCCTCTGTGTCGTTCACTGTTCACTCGGTGAAACACTCTTCTGTTTCGTTCACTGTTCACTCGGTGAAACACTCCTCTGTTTCGTTCATCGTTCATGCAATGAAAAACACCGTACACTCGTAAAAATTCTAGTGGAATTTGACGAAATCCGATTTGCACCGACGATATCGCGATATCGAGAAAACCGGGGGATCGTGAAATTTCCATAGAATTTTCACGGAGATGAAACAACCGCTTGAACCGACTCTTTTGAAAAATTAATTCCTCGGCGAACCGCCCTTCGTTAAATATTTCAAGGGGGAAATCACGTGGCCGCGTTTACATCGCGATATTTTTGCCAAATTGTGCACCGCGAAATATTCGAGGCTTTGTTTCTGTTTTTGCTTCAGAGGAGACGGTTGGAGTGACGGGGACTGTCTGTCGGTCGGAGAAAATATACGGGTTCGACGTTGTACCACAGGAATTTTTGCAGATGAGTGAATTGAACGGTTCAAGACTTGGTGTTTGGCGAGTTGAATGGAGGGGATTTGGGAAGATTAAATCTGGAGTTTAATGGAATGTAGCTGCGTCACGTGCTTGGAATGCAATTAATTTATTTGCACGGACATTCTGGTCAAACTTGTGACAACTACGTTAGGTTAAGTCAAACGTGAATTACAGAGCATGCTGGGAATACTACCGCCCTATTCTCACTGGTTATTAATTCAAATACTCTATGTTTTCTATGTTCTAAACGAATTGCAATTTACATACAAATACTTCACTTGTATCTTGCAATCCTTAATCGAGGTTCAATTAAAATACAGTATCCAACAAAAGTCCCTGAACTCTGAATTTAATAATTCACTGTGCTCCAGTAGAGCCAACTTTTATGAATATTTAAAATCAAACAAAACAACGTCGGTACATAAACGAAACACTTTTTTGCATTTAAAATTGAGTAAAAATAAGTTTCTTCATTACCTTTTTGCAAAAATCAATATAATATATTTCATACTTAACGCAAGCATAAAAACACAATTAAGAACAAAGTATTGACAAATCAACTCGAAACTGCTTCTGAAAACAAAGAACACTGTGAACAAATAAACCAAGCAAACACTAAACAGTAACGTGCATCAGCTACCAAGAAAACCGTCACATTCCTCCTCGGCAAAACCGGAAGAGGAAGCAGCAGGTACAAGAAGAAAAAGAAGAAGATCGTAAGATTACAACGTTGTTATTACAGTCGCGATGGTTGTGCAACTTGGCGAAACGAACGAACTCGTAAACTTCCATTTCCGCGCGGCAAGAGACGACGAAATTAGAGGGACCCTTGTTGCTAGGTCCCGTCCGAGCTTCCGGTTCCACGCGAATCGATTCTCACTCTAGCGAGGCGTCTCTCTTGCAGCTCGTTCGACGATGAAAAATCGCGAAAAGCAGAGCAGCAAAAGGGAGAGAACGGGAAAAAAGAGAAGAGGCATCGCGACGCCGCCGCAGCAACAAGTGAGAGTCGAAGAGTTATTGGACCCAAAAGCCTGTAATAATGGCCGGCGCGGAGTCGAGCGGAATCGAACGCTCTCCTACGGTTTCATCCCGTCGCGTCCCGATCGGAGAAAGTCAATACAAAGGAGGAACCGGCCGACTGGAAAATCGCTGCATCGCGGCGCTCTTTGTGAAGAGGCCTTCGCGATTACCACGATCTCCTCTCCGTTTCTTTCCACTTTTAACTCCGTCGCGTCGATCGAGCTCTTAGAACGCTCCGGTGTCTTCGAATTAGAGTAATATCGATGCATAATCGAGCAAAGAGGATATTGTTGAGCGGTTCGATTGGTATTTAACGCTAGGTTTATACGGGACGCGTCGTTTTCACGCACTTCCAATTTCACTAGGACAATTAGAGAAACCGTTTACATTTCTCTCCTACCACCTATGCTTGCTATAAATTTTATATTGTGGGTTCGTTGCTCCTCAAACCACACACCAATCGTAAGCGTGAAATATGTGTTGAACAAGATTTATTTTGTCGATACAGAGCTCGCTGGTAAATGTCTAGTTGACTCGCGTACAGGGTTTCCTTTTGGTGTGCTGTCCCGGACTACCTATTTTGTCCTTTTTCGGGCGTCCTTTTATACGCCCTTTTCCTGTGCGCGGACCGTGGAGAGTGCCCTATCGGTACACGCTTCAGGTACCTAATTTGCTAATTATGCTCGCACCCTATTGGTGCGTGTTAATGTTATTTTCTATTGGCGCGGGTCTAGTTACACGCTACAAACATTTTGTATTTCGTTGTTACCTATTATAAAAGGAGCGCTATCGCGCCGCTTCGATCTTTTCGCATCCCATTCAGAAAGCGCTATTGCGCTTTTCGGCTTTTTTCGACCGTGTTTTGTTAAAAACCTCTGGTACTCAAACGGTTAAAAACAGAATTTTTTGTTACGTTACCAAGGCAACGGAGCGTTGCATATTCTTACGACAAATGATTAGCGAAATAAAAGAAAAAGAAAAAGTAAAGTCTGTTCGTTCAGATTTAGTTGCAAATTATGCCAAATACCATTGCACAAAGGAGAATGCTTCACCAGATATACTCTGAAGCATTATTCAAGTTTGTAACATAAATAGTAATCAATCGATTACTAAATATGTTACTAGTTAAAACGTAGAAAAGCCTATATACTAAATAGATGTATAAGAAATATGTAGTAAAATTTAAGAATACTTTATAAATGAAAAATAAAAAAGTCTATATATGCATTGTACAAAGTTTTTTTGGAGCGTTCAAAAATGTGCGGGCCCTGGAAGCGCGTTAAGCGAGCAGAGTGCCGTGTGTCTAGGCGTGAGCAATTTAACAATTTGTAGTGTGAAAGAGAGTCTTTCGTGTATGCTCACCGAAACGAACGAACTCGTAAACTTCCATTTCCGCGCGGCAAGAGACGACGAAATTAGAGGGACCCTTGTTGCTAGGTCCCGTCCGAGCTTCCGGTTCCACGCGAATCGATTCTCACTCTAGCGAGGCGTCTCTCTTGCAGCTCGTTCGACGATGAAAAATCGCGAAAAGCAGAGCAGCAAAAGGGAGAGAACGGGAAAAAAGAGAAGAGGCATCGCGACGCCGCCGCAGCAACAAGTGAGAGTCGAAGAGTTATTGGACCCAAAAGCCTGTAATAATGGCCGGCGCGGAGTCGAGCGGAATCGAACGCTCTCCTACGGTTTCATCCCGTCGCGTCCCGATCGGAGAAAGTCAATACAAAGGAGGAACCGGCCGACTGGAAAATCGCTGCATCGCGGCGCTCTTTGTGAAGAGGCCTTCGCGATTACCACGATCTCCTCTCCGTTTCTTTCCACTTTTAACTCCGTCGCGTCGATCGAGCTCTTAGAACGCTCCGGTGTCTTCGAATTAGAGTAATATCGATGCATAATCGAGCAAAGAGGATATTGTTGAGCGGTTCGATTGGTATTTAACGCTAGGTTTATACGGGACGCGTCGTTTTCACGCACTTCCAATTTCACTAGGACAATTAGAGAAACCGTTTACATTTCTCTCCTACCACCTATGCTTGCTATAAATTTTATATTGTGGGTTCGTTGCTCCTCAAACCACACACCAATCGTAAGCGTGAAATATGTGTTGAACAAGATTTATTTTGTCGATACAGAGCTCGCTGGTAAATGTCTAGTTGACTCGCGTACAGGGTTTCCTTTTGGTGTGCTGTCCTGGACTACCTATTTTGTCCTTTTTCGGGCGTCCTTTTATACGCCCTTTTCCTGTGCGCGGACCGTGGAGAGTGCCCTATCGGTACACGCTTCAGGTACCTAATTTGCTAATTATGCTCGCACCCTATTGGTGCGTGTTAATGTTATTTTCTATTGGCGCGGGTCTAGTTACACGCTACAAGGGAATTGAGCCCGATCTTGCTCGTGTCAAACAGCGACTATACAGATACTGCTGTACTTTAAAGTTCAGGGTAACTCTGAACTGTGACTGCCCCAGAGCCTCG